>NC_029781.3:105168441-105200921 GCF_000817695.3 Arachis duranensis
ATAACTACTTATATTTATTAAAAATTATTTTTAATTTAATTTACCAAATATAAATACTAAACCTTTTAAAAATAAAAGTTTTATCAAATTACCTTATACTGCCAAAACTACCTTTGCAATTGCATTTTGAGAGTATGCACATGGCGGCTCAACACCTAACAGCAGCACTCCTGTTGTGTGAAGTGGTTATGGAGATCCTCTCTTGGGTTCCAGCAAAGCCTGTCACGCGCCTGAAGCTTGTGTGCAAGTCATGGAACTCCATCATCTCCCACCCTCACTTCGTCAAACTTCACCTTCACCGTTCACCAAAAAATGCCATCCTCCTGTCTACGCGAACACCAACTTTCCCCCGCGACGAAGAAAAAAAACAGGGCTTAGTGTTGAGTAGCGTTGAATCTTTCATCCAAAATCCATCATCCACTCTTGATGCTCAAGAGAATCGCCGCTCTCTACACGTAGAAGACTGTGTTGTGGGTTCATGCAACGGGTTGGTTTGTGTGGCCCGTTTTCTTGACCCCATCAATGGTATTATCGATATCTGGTTCCATTTATTGAACCCTCTCACAGGGTTTATATCAGAGAACTCGCCGTGCTTACGTGTCAATGTGTATACTGCTTTTGGGTTTGGGTATGATGAGTCAAGTGACAGTTACAAGGTAGTGACTGCTACTACTCGGGATTCTTCCGGAACAGTAACTGCGCACGTTTATAGCTTCGGTGGCAGTTCTTGGAAGAGAGCCAACAGTTTCCCTGCTTTTCCATTTTCTTTTGAAGATAATGGCCAATTCATCGGTGGCACTCTTAATTGGCTAGGTCTCCGCAACCCGCATGGAGATGATTATGATTGGGCTGCTGTTACACTTGATATGTTAATGATTGTTTCTTTTGACCTGAAATCGGATACAAATAAACAGATTCTGCTTCCAAAGGGTATCGATGAAATCCCCGGTCAAAAGCCAACTCTGGGAGTTTGGGGAAATAGGCTGTATCTTCTTCATGATTACAAGAACACTCATTTTATTGCATGGCAAATGAAGGAGTTTGGAGATGAAAATTCTTGGACTCAATTGCTAAAGATTAGTTTTCACCATCTCGGTGTTGTTAAAACGCTATTTCCAGGATTTATATTTGAGGATGGAAATATCTTCATGTTGAGAGGCAGTCATCTTTTTGAGGAAGTTTTTTATGACCGAAGAGACAATAGTGTTAAACGCGTTAATTTCTTGGCTAACAATCTTCACTTCGATGTATTTGATTATGTTGAGAGCTTGGTTCAGCCTTGTTAAAATTTGGTTCCTATTCAAAGTTTTGCTTCTGCAGCTTTTTGTTTTGTTATTTTAAATCCTTATATTTCTTGTAGGCCCAGCAAAGTTCAGGTCATTGTGATTATTTTGGGTGTTTCCTTACTTGGCAACTTCTTGTTGTTGGATCCAAATTTGTAGACGGATCACTTTTATTTTCTCTGCAAACTTTATATACACAGGTGCATAAAATTCTAACATCCTTAGCATGACTCCTTTTTGCATAAGTTTATTAATTTTTGCTAATTGTTGGATGATGTTTACAGACAAATGAAGTTGTGTTGATTTTTTCATTAGTAAGAATCTAGAACATGATTTTCTAGAGGGAAGAATGATTTTCGAGACCATGTGACAATGTGAAGGTGGTTTTGATCTATGATGTATCTCCATTTCCAATGGTGTTGGAACAAAAAATCTTACTTGTCATAGTATTGTTTTTAGTTTTTTTTTATTCGGGGTAAATTTGTCATGCAGCATATGATTTCTTGGATCTTTAGATACATGTCTAACAAGATAGCAACTAAAATAAGATTGCTATCTTAGATTGTTACATACATGTCTAATAGGATGGTAACTATGTGTATTCTGAATTTTGTTGCTGTGAGATAGTTAATACTAAGAAATAATGATGAAATATTGACTAATGAGAGAATTTTTTGCCACTTAGATGTACTTAAGATCTTAAAATGATGTTGTAGAGGAATGGTTGGGAGGGGAGGGGTATCATAACAAAAACTTGACGAGGGAGCTGCTTTTAGTGTTCTGTTGCTGTTTTGTCAACAAAATTATCAAGTCCGAGAATTACATATTACATTAGCAGCTGAAAATTTGTTTCAATGCATTAGAAAATATACTGCTGAAAGTCACAATTGACGTTGAACTGTAAAATGATAAGTTTGATGCTATCACTATTTGCTGAAGCTGCTGTACTGCTAATACTAAGTTGTCCCCTGTTGCATTCATTAGAAAATTTTGTGTGCAAATTTAGTTTCCAATTTTGTCCTTACTACAGATCTCTACCTATTTATAAAACTGAATCTACAAGTTTTCATGCAATCTAATTTTTACTACATTTCAACACGCTTTAGCAGGTTTTAGCCAAGATCACTCCTTAAATCACGTGTGTTAACTGTATACTTTAGAACTCAATTGTCACTATTTTTAGAATTAATTACTTATATTACTCTTTTGAAACATATTGCAAATATATCACTATTTTTGTATAATAATATTTTTTTTATTTGGTTTTGTGAGATTTTCTATGTTTTATGGATATTTTGACGTCAAAATTGGTTTTGAGAAAAAAGTTTAACTAAACAAGTTTGATTGGAAAGGGATAGTTTAGAGAGTTTAAAATATAAAGAAATTAAAATTTCACAAAATAAAATACTTAATGATTATATAAAAACAATGACATATTGATAATATGCTTTAAGATTGGTGAGTGAAGCAGAACGAGCACACTAAATTGGAGAGAATTGAGAGAAGAAATTAAATGGAATTGATGAATAAACTCAATCTAAAGTGAAAGATCTCAAATGAAACTAGCTGATACACGTGGCTTATATAGCAGCAAACTACAACTAACTTAGCCTCTAACCAAGTAACAATAACTAACTCTACAACTATCATCTACTTAATTTAGTCACGCCAACCATGCATGCATAAGCTGAACTTGGCTGCATGAGGTTGCACCATATGCTGTGAGCTTCTCTTAAAACAAAGATGCTATGTGCACACCAAAATCCGATAGAGAATATTATCCTCTGCTTCAAGTTACAGCAAGTTTCCCACAACTTCACAAGCATGGTTCACAAATAGTTTGCTACAACCAATGAAACAAGTAAAATTCAAGAGTCAATGGTGTTATAAGGATATGACTCTACACATTCATAGTATTTCTGTTAGAAAGGGTAAGAGAGAGCAGTAAAGAAAAGATTTATGTGTATTCAAGTTGTGTGGAATGATACAATATAGAAAGATATTTATATGAAGACCTTCGTTTGCAAAAAACTGCATACTTGGGAGGTTAAGAACTGTCAATTCTTGAAGGCCAACAAGAGCATTAACCGGTCCTGGTAGTGAATTAAGCTTGTTGCAATATGACACCCAAAAACGTCTGAGCTTAGGTGCTGGCAATCCAAGATGAGGAAATGATTCAAGTTCAGGACATTCTAGAATGTAGAAACCTTGAAGAAATGTGAGATACTGGGGTGCATCTTCTTCTGAAATTGAAAATGATTTCAGATTCTTACATTCTATAAAGTAGAGCCATTTGAGCACAGGGAGAGAGCCTAAGGGAAATGATTGAAATGAAGGAGAACAAGATCTATAAAATTCATGACCAATAGTCTTCACTGAGATAATATCAAAATATGATGAGTTCTTTAAGATTATGAAGCTGTTCAACAGGTGGTAGTAATGAACAATAGTGACAACTTCGGATGCACAAATACACCATGTTTGCAAATGAGGAATTACCTAACCAGTTGAGAAACCAGATTCCACCATAGAATTTGATGGTTGGTTTCTTCAAGTTTGTTGAAGGCTGCAGGTGCTCCAATACAAGATGTTGGGACTCTTGAGCAGTGCAGCTATCCCATTCTTTGATGAGAAGTAACTCAAAACCATGGTTTTGAAAACCGTACCGGACCGACTAATCGAACCGGGAATCGGCCATAAAAGCTATCCAGTTCACTTCTAATAACCGCTAAAAGAAAACCGTTCAAAAACCGCAAATCGTCCGAGAACCGGCCGGTTGAATTGAACCGATAACCGGCCGGTTCTATAAAAACGACGCCGTTTTATGATTTAAAAAAAAAAAATCCTGAAACACTCCCTTCTCCAAATCAAGAATCATTCGTGCACCCCATCCCCCATTCGCCCCTTCCGAAGCAATCAAGCAAAGCAAAGAGAACCCTAGCCCTAGGATCCTTGCCGCCGCCGTCCCTAGGTTCTCGGCGCCTCCACTTCTTCCTCTTCCCCCTGTCCGGAACTAGGTAGCTCGACTCGTCATCCCCATCTTCCCTGTCTTCTCTGTTCGTGGCCTGGAGCAGTTCGCCGTTAGGTCGCCGCTTGCCGTCGCCTCGCCTATCGTCGTCGTCTCGCCGGTTGCCATCCGTGTCTCCGTCGAAGGTTAGTGATGGATCTGGTTAATTTTGCTTCTGGTTACTGATGGCTCTGTTAGTCTGTTTAATTTTGCTTCGCATCCGCTTCTTCCTTTTAATTTTGCCATGGTTAGTGGTTACTCATGAGTGATGAGTGATGGCTCTGTTTAAGTTTGCTTCTGGTTATTGATGGGTCTGTTTAATTTTGCTTCGGTCTTCTTGTTCTTTTTAATTTCTGGAATTTTTGTTCCAATTTTTGTGTAATGTTTTATAATGTTGCTGTTTTGTAATTGCTGGTTGCTGGGTGCAGGTTTAGTCTCATCACTGTTTGGGAATGTTTATGTACTAATGTTTGTTGCTATTTTGTCATGCTGGTTGCTGGTTGCTGGTTGGAGGTTTAGTGTGATCATTGGTTAATGTTTTGTAATGTCTGTTGCTGAATGCTGATTGTTGAGTTCAGATATGGTCTTGTTGCTGAATGCTAAATGTTTGTTGCTAAATGCTGCTGCTGTTCTTAATTTCGTGAATGATTTATTAATTTCATTGTTCTTAACTTCTGTTCTTGTTAAAAAATTTGCAATTGGTGATCTTTTGATTTATTATATGCCTCATGTTTTTAATTTCACTCTGCTCCTAGGGTTTGAAATCAGTTTATGATAACTGTGATGCAATTATTTAGTTGGATAATTGATGTAATTATTGAGTTCAAGAGATTGAGTTTTTCTGTTCTCATTATTAGTAAGACATGGATAGCGTAGAATTTTCTATTTCTGTTCAAAATATACTAATATGTATTATTATTATTATTATTATTATCATCTGATGCATAATTCTGATTGTTGAAAATACAAAAAGATATTTATTAGCTCTGCCATAAACATCTTAGAAAACGAAATTACTTTCACACCCCTACATATTAATAAAATCCCAAAAATGTGTGCGTGATCACAAATTTTTCGTTTTCAGAAACGACGATAATAATCACCACTAACCACAACAATAACAGGACACGTGTCATCTCTTCATTCCCTGGTCAATCTTAAAACCTAGCCACTAGAGACACAAGCAACTTATAATGCAATTGCATTTTGAGGGCATGCACATGGCGCCTCAACACCCAACAGTGGCACTCCTCTTGTGTGAAGTGGTGATGGAGATCCTCTCTTGGGTTCCTGCAAAGCCTCTCACGCGCCTGAAGCTTGTGTGCAAGTCCTGGAACTCCATCATCTCCCACCCTCACTTCGTCAAACTTCACCTTCACCGTTCACCCAAAAATGCCATCCTCCTCTTTACGCGAACAGCAACGCTCACCTTCGACGAAAAAGCAAAACGGGGCTTAGTGTTTAGTAGCATTGAATCTTTCATCCAAAATCCATCATCCACTCTTGATGCTCAAGAGAATCTCCACTCTCTACACGGACAAGATTGGGTTTCCGGTTCATGCAACGGCTTGGTATGTGTAGCCCATATTTTTGACCACCCCAACAACGATATTAGCGATATCTGGTTCCGTTTATTGAACCCTCTCACAGGGTTTATTTCAGAGAACTCGCCGTACTTACGTGTCAATGTGAATAATGCTTTTGGGTTTGGGTATGATGAGTCAAGTGACAGTTACAAGGTACTGACTCTCATTCGGGATTCTTCTGGAACAGTAACTGCGCAAGTTTATAGCTTCGGTGGCAGTTCTTGGAAGACGATTAACAGTTTCCCTGCTTTTCCGTTTTGTGTTGAAGATAATGGCCACTTCATCCGTGGCACTCTTAATTGGCTAGGTCTTCGTAACCCGCATGGAGGTCATTATGATTGGGCTGCTGTTACACTTGACATGTTAATGATTGTTTCTTTTGACCTGAAATCGGATACACATAAACAGATTCTGCTTCCAAAGGGTATCGATGAGATCCCCGGTGAAGAGCCAACTCTAGGAGTTTGGGGAAATAGCCTGTATCTTCTTCATGATTACAAGAAAACTCATTTTATTGCATGGCAAATGAAGGAGTTTGGAGATGAAAATTCTTGGACTCAATTGCTAAAAATTAGTTTTCAGAATCTCGGTGTTGAAAGGCTATTATCAGTGTTTATATTTGAGAATGGAAATATCTTCATGTTGAGAGGCAGGCATCGTTTTGAGGAAGTTTTTTATGACCGAAGAGATAATAGTGTTAAACGCATTAATATCTTGGCGGACAATAGTTACCTCATTGCATTTGATTATGTTGAGAGCTTGGTTCAGCCTTGTTAAAATTCGGTTCCTACTCGAAGTTTTGCTCCTGCAACTTTTTGTTCTGTTATTTTAAATCCTTATATTTCATGTAGGCCCAGCAAAGTTCAGGTCATTGTGTTTATTTTGGGTGTTTTTTTACTTTGGCTACTCCTTGTTGTTGGATCCAAATTTGTAGACGGGTCACTTTTATTTTGGCTGCAAACTTTATATATACAGGTGCATAAAATTCTAACATCCTTATCATGACTCCTTGTTGCATAAGTTTATTAATTTTTGCTAACTGTTGGATGAAGTTTACAGACAAATTGATTTTTTCATTAGTAAGAATCTAGAAGAAGATTTTCGCGACCATCCCATTGTAAAAGGAATGAAATTTTCACTTTCTTTATTTAGTTATTTGTTACGTTATCTTTTCATGACATATGTTTTGTATGATGAACAAGTTTGATGGCAAGCTGGAATCTTATTTATAGTAGTCATGGGATTGTACTAATAGGAATGAATAATATGAGGATGAAAATAAATTATGACATCCTATTACCCTGCCAAAAGTACCCTAAGTATGCCCTATCTATGATGTAGATGCTCTATTTATGATGTATATACATTCGTTAGTTTTTTCTGTGGAAATTATGTGACTATGTGAAGGTGGTTTTGATCCTGTGTATCTTCATCAGACTCCATTTCCAATAGTGATGGAACCAAAAAACTTATGTGTCAGAGTATTGTTTTAAGTTCTTTTTTTATTCGGAGTAAATTTGTCATGCAACATATGATTTCTTGAATCTTTAGATACATGTCTAATAGGATAGCAACTAAAATAAGATTGTTTTCTTAGATTGTTACATACATGTCTAATAGGATGGTAACTATGTGTATTCTGAATTTTATTGCTGTAAAATAGTTAATACGAAGAAAAGATGATGAAATATTGACTAATGAGAGAATTTTTTGCCACTGGAAAAGTTAGATGTACTTAAGATCCTAAAATGATATTGTAGAGGGATGGTTGGGAGGGGAGGGGTATCATAACAAAAACTTAATGAGGGAGCTGCTTTTAGTGTTCTATTGCTGTTTTGTCAACAAAATTATCAAGTCCAAGAATTACATATCACATTAGCAGCTGAAAATTTGAAGGGGAGCCTCGGAGCAGCGGATGAGTTGTCTCCACGTGACTTCAAGGTCACGGGTTCAAGCCGTGGAAACAGCCACTGATATAATTATCAGGTTAGGCTGCGTACATTACAACCTTGGTTGCGGCCCTTTCCCGGACCCTGCGTTAAACGCGGGACGCTTGTGCACCGGGTTGCCCTTATTAGCAGCTGAAAATTTAAAAGTCACAATTGACATTGAACTGTAAAATGATAAGTTTGATGCTATCACTATTTGCTGAAGTTGCTGCACTGCTAATACTAAGTTGTTCCCTGTTGCATTCACTAGAAACCTCAGCTCATGAATTAACTGCACAATGCAGCCACTGCCATGTTTAGTTTGCCTAATATAAAAGCCAGGTACTGTAACTGTCATATATGCCATTTTGACAATTCAATCTATGCTTTGTAAGATCAAATCGTAGACTTGTAACCAATTTTTGACATCACTTATGCAAACAAAATATGAGTATTTTGAATACCAATTTTAAATTCTTGAACCATTATGTCTTTTTTAAAAATCCTTCTTTCTCTCTCTTTGTTTAAACTATTCCAACAAATTTGGATCAATATTTATTTATTAATAGCTTGCAAAACTTTCATTGTGCAAGAAGTGAATGGAAAAATAAGTGCGTATATGCAAGTTACTAAATTGCGGACTTAGTTGTCAAAGGAAATATAAACTACAATTTTTGAGAATTCAAAGTTCTCACAATTTTTGAGGAACAGAACTCTTTAACGTTTCCGTCAGACCATCTCTAGGGATGGCGGTCCGAGAAGGAATGGCTTCGATATGTAATTGTTCAAGAGAATTAAGACCAAGCATTAATTCACTGAATAGATTTGATGCATTGATAATGTTTATGTTATCTACTTCAACAGAAAATTGTGACTCAAGTAGAGAACAACTGGATTAATGCACAAATACAGCATGTTTGCAAATGAGGAATTACCTAACCAGTTGGGAAACCAGGTTCCACCATAGAATTTGATGGTTAGTTTGTTCAAGTTTGTTGAAGGCTGCAGGTGCTCCAATACAAGATGTTGGGACTCTTGAGCAGTGCAGCTATCCCATTCTAATGATAGATCTTCAATTTGTTCTTTCTTCTTCATATTGGCTTGTGAAGCATCACAGGGGTCAACAATGTTTTGTAGCTTTGAAATGCAGAGCTTCCCCTGCAAATTGAATTCGTCACCAACTTCTTCCAGGATTTTCTTACTTTTTGTCACATGTACTAAACTTTCTGCGATCCATAGCCGACTAGCATCTCTTTTTCTAAGACTGAGTTTTTTGGAAAAATTGAACAATAAGCAAAGCAACGTTTCAAAGTAGCTGGAAGGAAATGATAGCTTAGTAGCAGAGCAGTTTGCACATTCAAATTTGGCAGATCCCAAATGTTACTTCTAAGTACCTTATTCTAATCATTTTTCGACAATTTGGTGCGAAGAAGACTCCCCAATGCAACTGCAGCTAAAGGCAAACCATCACATTTTTTCACAATTTCTCTTCCAATTCTGTCTAGGTTGGACCATTCACTGGAATTATTTGCTCCAAATGTGTGTTCAGCAAGTAAAGACCAGCATTCTTCACTATCAAGAGATGTCAAATGGAAGATAGGAAAGGTTTGCATAGCAGAGTATTCAAGTTATCAGTATTTGTTGTTTTTGAGGTAAACGATTCAAGCACAGTCTAAGTGATCCTGAAAACCATGAAAATCCTTTGAAACACATGCCCATGCTTTTAAATCAAACTTGTCTTTAACTTCATCATCATCTTTCCAAGAAGTGAAACATTAAGCTTCCTTCTCCTATAGAAGTCCAAGAACTCATTGGAAATGATCTTATCCAACGACACCTGAAAAAAAGCAGAGAGTAATGCCCCTCCCACAATAGCAGCAGCCATATTTTCTTTGGTTTAAATAAGACCCTACAGTTACAAGTAAATAACATTATTAGTTTACAAGGGAATTAGTGTGTAAGTAAGGATTAATAGTCAAAATGGCTATAAGAAACTATGGTCTGTTCCAGGAACAATTAAGCAACGGACAAGGACTCCTGCTAAGAAGAATGAACGCAATAGGTGGTTGATTGGTTTTTGTACTATCATCTGGAATACTTGGCTGAAAAGGAATGACAGAATATTCAGAAATTGCGGATGTTATCAATAAGTCAATTAGGAGTTATAAAGAGTGGGCTAATTTTGATACTTCTACTTGTTGATGGTAATGTCAAAGATAACTACAGTTTAATTTTTTGTTTTATTACTTAGTAACTTTGTACTTTTAACTGCTCTACCTTTGTGTTGAACTTTTTGTTTAAAAAAAAAAGTCAAAATGGTCTCGAAAAGAAGCGCACACAAATTTCTCACAAACAAGTTTTTTAGTATTTGATGGATTTACAATTATACTTTAATCCGTTAATGATGATTATTCTTAAGTAATAAGTAACAATTTAAAACAAATGAATAGGATAAAATAGAGAGCCATGAGGATCAAAATGTGGTTATTGATTCTATCATATGTTATTACAATCTCTCCTTCTAATTTTGGACCTCACTAATTAAAGAAGAGAGAGAGAGAAAACTGAATTCTTACCTTACAAGTAGAATTTAGTCAGAAACCAAATGATATGATTAAAATTTAGAAGCAATTAGCAGCAAAGCTTCTCTCAATTAAGATTTTTCATTTCCTTCGTATCCAGATCCAGCAGCTTCTTCTTTGATGAGAAGTAACTCAAAAATGTGGTTCTGAAAATCAGATCGGACCGATTAGTCAAACCGAAAACCGATTATAAAGACGGTCCAGTTCACTTCTAATAACCGATGAACCCTTCTCCAAATCAAGAATCATTCGTTAACCCCATCCACCATTCGCCCCTTCTGAAGCAAACCAAAGAGAACCCTAACCCTAGGATCCTTGCCGCCGCCGTCCACAGGTTCTCGGCGCCTCCACTTCTTCTTCTTCCCCCTGTCCGGAACCAGGTAGCTCGACTCGTCATCCCCATCTTCCCTGTCTTCTCTGTTCGTGGCTTGGAGCAGCTCGCCTTTGGGTCGCCGCTTGCCGTCGCCTTGCCTATCGTCGTCGTCTCTCCGGTTGCCATCCGTGTCTTCGTCGAAGGTGATGGATCTGTTTAATTTTGCTTTTGGTTACTGATGGCTCTGTTAGTCTGTTTAATTTTTCTTCGCATCCGCTCCTTCCTTTTAATTTTGCCATGGTTAGTGGTTACTCATGAGTGATGAGTGATGGCTCTGTTTAATTTTGCTTCTGGTTACTGATGGGTCTGTTTAATTTTGCTTCGATCTTCTTGTTCTTTTTAATTTCTGGAATTTTTGTTCAAATTTTTGTGTAATGTTTTGTAATGTTTTATAATGTTGCTGTTTTGTAATTGCTGGTTGCTGGGTGCAGGTTTAGTCTCATCACTGTTTTGGAATGTTTATGTACTAATATTTGTTGCTAATTTGTCATTGCTGGTTGTTGGTTGCTGGTTGCTGGTTGCTGGTTGGAGGTTTAGTGTGATTATTGGTTAATGTTTTGTAATGTTTGTTGCTGAATGCTGATTGTTAAGTTCAGATATGGTCTTGTTGCTGAATGCTAAATGTTTGTTGCTAAATGCTGCTGCTGTTTTTAATTTCGTGAATGATTTATTAATTTCATTGTTCTTAACTTCTGTTCTTGTTAAAAAATTTGCAATTGGTGATCTTTTGATTTATTATATGCCTCATGTTTTTAATTTCACTCTGCTCCTAGGCTTTAAAATCAGTTTATGATAACTGTGATGCAATTATTTAGTTGGATAATTGATGTAATTATTGAGTTCAAGAGATTGAGTTTTTCTGTTCTCATTACTAGTAAGACATGGATAGCTTAGAATTTTCTATTTCTGGTCTCAATATACTAATATGGATTATTATTATTATTATTATCATCTGATGCATAATTCTGATTATTGAAAATTCAAAAAGATATTTATTAGCTCTGCCATAAACAACTTAGAAAATGAAATTACTTTCACACCCCTACATATTAATAAAATCCCAAAAATGTGTGCGCCATCACAAATTTGAAATTTTTCGTTTTCAGAAAAGACGTTGATAATCTCCACTAACCACAACAATAACAGGACACGTGTCATCTCTTCATTTCCTGGTCAATCTTAAAACCTAGCCACCAGAGACACAATTGCATTTTGAGGGAATGCACATGGAGCCTCAACACCCAACAGCGGCGGTCCTCGTGTGTGAAGTGGTGGTGATGGAGATCCTCTCTTGGGTTCCTGCAAAGCCTCTCACGCGCCTGAAGCTTGTGTGCAAGTCATGGAACTCCATCATCTCTGACCCTCACTTCGTCAAACTTCACCTTCACCGATCACCCAAAAATAACATCCTCCTCTTTACGCGAACAAAACCGCTCACCCTAGACGAAGAAAAAAAATGGGGCTTAGTGTTTAGTAGCGTTGAATCTTTCAGCCAAAATCCATCATCCACTCTTGATGCTCAAGAGAATCGCTACTCTCTACACGTACAAGACTGGGTTGTGGGTTCATGCAACGGGTTGGTTTGTGTGGCCCATATTCTTGACCACCCCAACAACGATATTTGCGATATCTGGTTGCGTTTATTGAACCCTCTCACAGGGTTTATTTCAGAGAACTCGCCGTGCTTACGTGTCAATATGCATAATGCTTTTGGGTTTGGGTATGATGAGTCAAGTGACAGTTACAAGGTACTGGTTATCATTTGGGATTCTTCTGGAACAGTAACTACGCAAGTTTATAGCTTTGGTGGCAGTTCATGGAAGAGGATCAACAGTTTTCCTGCTTTTCCATTTTCTTCTGAAGATAATGGCCACTTCATCGGTGGCACTCTTAATTGGCTAGCTCTCCGTAACCCGCATGGAGCTGATTATGATTGGGATGCTGTTACACTTGATATGTTAATGCTTGTTTCTTTTGACCTGAAATCGGATACAAGTAAACAGATTCCGCTTCCAAAGGGTATCGATGAGATCCCCGGTGAAGAGCCAACTCTGGGAGTTTGGGGGAATAGCCTGTATCTTCTTCATGATTACAAGAACACTCATTTTATTGCATGGCAAATGAAGGAGTTTGGAGATGAAAATTCTTGGACTCAATTGCTAAAGATTAGTTTTCAGCATCTCGGTGTTGAAAGGCTATTTCCAGGATTTATATTTGAGAATGGAAATGTCTTCATGTTGAGAGGCAAGCATCGTTTTGAGGAAGTTTTTTATGACCGAAGAGATAATAGTGTTAAACACGTTAAGATCTTGTCCAACACTCGTTACCTCAATGCATTTGATTATGTTGAGAGCTTGGTTCAGCCTTGTTAAAATTTGGTTCCTATTCAAAGTTTTGCTTCTGCAGCTTTTTGTTCTGTCAGCAAAGTTCAGGTCTTTGTGATTATTTTGGGTGTTTCCTTACTTTGGCTACTTCTTGTTCTTGGATCCAAATTTGTAGACGGATCACTTTTATTTTGGCTGCAAACTTTATATATACAAGTGCATGAAATTCTAACATCCTTATCATGACTACTTGTTGCGTAAGTTTATTAATTTTTGCTAACTGTTGGATGAAGTTTACAGACAAATGAAGTTGCGTTGATTTTTTCATTAGTAAGAATCTAGAACATGATTTTCTAGAGTGAAGATTGATTTTCACAACCATCCCATTGTAAAGTAGTGAAATTTTCACTTTCTTTATTTAGTTATTGGTTACTTTATCTTTTCATCACATATGTTTTGTATGGTGAACAAGCTTGATGGCAAGCTGAAACCTTATGTATAGTAGTCATGCGATTGTACTAACAGGAATGAATAATATAAGGATGGAAATAAAATATGACATCCTATTACCCTGCCAAAAGTACCCTAAGTATGCCCTATCTATGATGTAGATGCTCTATTTATGATGTATATACCTTCATTAGTTTTTTCTGTGGAAATTATGTGACTATGTTAAGGTGGTTTTGATCCTGTGTATCTCCATTTCCAATTGTGTTGGAACCAAAAAACTTACGTGTCAGAGTATTGATTTTAGTTCTTTTTTTATTCGGAGTAAATTTGTGATGCAGCATATGATTTCTTCGATCTTTAGATACATGTCTAACAGGATAGCAACTAGAATAAGATTGCTTTCTTAGATTGTTACATACATGTCTAATAGGATGGTAACTATGTGTATTCTGAATTTTGTTGCTGTGAGATAGTTAATACGAAGAAAAGATGATGAAATACCGACTGATGAGAGAATTTTTTGCCACTTGAAAAGTTAGATGTACTTAAGATCTTAAAATGATGTTGTAGAGGGATGGTTGGGAGGGGAAGGGTATCATAACAAAAACTTAATGAGGGAGCTGCTTTTAGTGTTCTATTGCTGTTTTGTCATCATAATTATCAAGTCCAAGAATTACATATCACATTAGCACCTGGAAATATAAACAACAATTTCTATCTGCAGGGTCTGGAAAATGTGACACCAATGATTACAAAGATAGACCAGAAGAGTGCAATAGAGCTTGAATCATATGGCTTGGGTACAAGAATGGTACGTAATTCCTACTAGTAGTAGTTATAGTGATTAGATCTTAGCATGTTGCAACCGTAATGTTGAGAACTTTAGATGATACAACATGTGTAGCATGTTATTGCAAGCATAGGAATGTAAGCAGTGAAGATTAAGAACCAAAATTTTATAGAACTAGAAGCAGTTATTAGGTGATATATATGTGTGGTAATTCCTTTGCCAATGTTATTAGTTCCTTTGAAATATTTACTTGTTTTCATGATTTCCATGGGTGCTATCATATCTTATGGTCAACTAGACATTTTATTACAATATCTTGTTATATTGAAGACCAAGAGCAATATTTTTAATCTTAGTAATGATGTTCTGTATGACGAGATATCCAGCGTCATGTATGCAAAAGATTATGGTCAATCCTTGGTTCTGGCTTGCAATTAAGTTGCTTGTCAACGGTTGACTTCTATGAATTCTTCTGAAATCATGCAAGCGGTTTTAAACCCTTGCATTTCATTTAAGGATACAGAAGATCAGGGTGCCGTAAATACTTTTGGTGTTCCCTTAGTTTGACTAACTGTTGTTCCTGTTCATTCATCATGCTAATTTTGGTTCTAAATATGTTGTTGGGTGAATTTATTTTGAATTTATTCAAGATAATGTCATGAAAAAGTGAGCTAGTATTTGCAAATTATAATATAATGAAGTTAGTTGTGAGTTAGGATATTGACACTGAATCTGTTTTTGATGTGAATTGCAATATTAACACCCAATATGTTTATCTGTTTAGGCTTTATTGCATTATTGTGGTAGATAGTAGAGTATGATTTAACTTTTTAAAATTTCAACCCCTGTTAAAATTCAATTCCTCTTCAGAGTTATGCTTCTGCAGTTTTTTGTTCTTTTAAGCTATTTTAAATGCTTGCCATTTCATGTAGGCGAAGGAAAAAGTTCAGGTCATTGTGATTATTTTGGGTGTTTCCTTATTTTGGCTACTTATTATTGTTGGATCACAGATTACTTCAATTTTGGGTGTTTCCTCATTTTGTTCTGTAATGTTTGAAGTAATCTTATTTATTAATTTGCACGCAGATCACTTTAATTATGGGTAAAACTTTTTATATACACTAGTGGAAATGATCTTATCCAACAACACCTGAACAGAAGCAGAGAGTTATGCCCCTCCAACAATAGCAACACCCATATTTTCTTTGGTTTAAATAAGGCCCTACTGTTACCAGTAAATAGAAGTATTAGTTTACTAGAGAAGTAGTGTGTAAGGAAGGATTAATAGCACACAGATTTCTCACAAACAAGTTTCTTAGTATTTGATGGATTTACAATTATACTTTAATCGGTTAATGATGATTATTCTTAAGTAATTAGTAACAAGTTAGAACAAAAGAATAGGATGAAATAGAGTCATGGGGACCAAAATGTGGTTTATTGATTCTATTAGCAGATGTTATTACAGTCTTTCCTTCTAATTTTGGACCTCACTAATTTAGCAGTAGAGCTTCTCTCAAGATCCAGCTGCTGCTTCTTTGATGAGAAGTAACTCAAAAGTCAATGTCAACCTTAACAAAAAAAATCAATAAATTGATCTGGACTAATATTATTATTATCAAAATTAATTGATGCATAACTCTAATTATTGAAAATACAAAAAGATATTTATTTCAACAAATTAAAAGAGCATGTGCTTTGTATTTTTAAGAGAAAATGACACTTTTTTTTGAGAAATGTCAAAAAACTTCCCTTTTGCTCAATTTAAAAAACCTACACATTTCTCTCATAAAATAAAAATAAGGTGCACTTTAATGCATCTTACAAAACTATCCTTAAATAGAAATGATATATATGCATATTAAAAATAATTTCTTTTGTTGATTTAAATTAAATGTAAAATATTTATGTTATTAGTATAAATAATTCCAATTTATTTGTATTTTATCATTAATGATGAAATATATATAATGTTAAATTAATTTTTTTTAGCAATTAAATTTTTTTATAATGTGGTAAAATATTTAAAACAAACACATTTATTATACTAATAAAATAGATATTTTCTTTATTATTATTATTATTGAAGAGTATTTTTGAAAAATGAATTAAAATGTATTTTATTATAATATTGTAAAAAAAGTGTAAAATTTATAAATAAAGAAATAAAAAGTGTAATTTAGAGATTTCTGCTCAGATATCAACTTCATATGAAGTCGATTTCACCTAATTTTTCATCATAAAACTGATGTTAAACAGCAGTTACCAAAAAAAGGTTTATTTAATGAATGTTATAGAAAGCTAATAATTAAAAAATAAAATAAATATTCTTCTAGCACATTTAATGTGTAAGACACTTAAAACATTTTCAATTAATTTACATTTTCTATTCAAATTTTTTACTTAAAATATTTTATTAACAAAATTTTTTATTTTTTAATAATGGATAAATGTTTCATTATATCATGGACTCGGAGGTCTCTTTCTAAAATAAATTAAGCTGCATGTTCTTAACTATAGAAAATGTTGAACTCATGGTTCTCTTTGGTAGTGCAGTGCAGGAAAATTTTTCAAAAATGTCACTTTTAAGGATTGAAAGAACTTGTCAATCCAACGTTCTTATGGTTGTATATTTCTAACTAAATTTATGTTGGATAAAAAAATCTTTCCCCACATTCTAGAATGCAGTACATGGGTTGGTAAATTATCATGAAATTAAAAATGGGCAATCGAGTTATAAAATCTATTTTTAGTGTATATCTACCCAACTGACCAACCACCAACAATAATAATAATGTATTTATAATTCATAATTGATCATTGAATCTTATTCATAATAAAAACTTCAAATTCAAAAACTCTTCAACTATGGAAAGTGCAATAGTCACAACAGAAATCCAATCCAACTCTCTTGAGTTTTGACATTAGAGTAGATATACAATTCGCGTATTTTTATATATGTCTTAATTTCATAGTGCAGTATTTAATACAGTTCAACAATACAAGATATAAATTTAATGTCTTTGACACGATATATGTGTCAGGAATTACAGCTTAATTTGTTAGGACTTTGCAAGATACAAAAAGGATAAAGGAGTCTAAGAAGATTTTGACTTTAAATTAAGTAGATAAGTAATGTCTTTTTATCAATTCATTGCGTAATCGTGGTATATATATATATGTTAATTTTTGTGACATACCGACATGTTTACTTATGAAAAATTATTATGTAAATAATAATTTTTAGAGCAAAATTTCACAAATTTTAATAAGATTTATGATAAATAAAAAATGGTTAATAAAAAATATATAAAATTTAAAAAATAATAAATATTTTACTATTCAAAATTATATCGTTTCTATATTTATGTGGTAGTAAATAACAGAATATGTATTATTATAGATAACAAAATACATAAATTATTTTATTTTATTTTATTTTATTCATTAATAGAAAAACATTTATATCCACCATTTATTATTGTAAAGAATCTAATTGATATTTAAAAAAAAACTAATTAATCCAATATCAA
The DNA here is from genome assembly GCF_000817695.3 of Arachis duranensis. Classification (NCBI taxonomy): domain Eukaryota; kingdom Viridiplantae; phylum Streptophyta; class Magnoliopsida; order Fabales; family Fabaceae; genus Arachis; species Arachis duranensis. Next base: position 105,186,298 of record NC_029781.3, read on the forward strand.
AATTCTCGAAAATCTAATTTTCATTTTATTCTAGATATTTCCTAATTCCAACCGTTTAAAATTTGATCCTATTCAAGTTGAAAAAATGCAAATTTGTCAAATGCAAGCTATATAATTCCTGTGGGAGGGTGGGTGATAATGATCTCTTTAGCAATAAAGGTGGGTGATAAGTAAACAAGTATATTCTCATAATCTCATTGTTCATAAATTCATTAAAATGTGCTATTTAAATTTAATTAGAAAATTAACTTATTTTTTCGATTATTATTAACTAACTTTTAAAAATGACTTCTATATTATAAATTTTAAATTTTAAATCTTAAATTTTAATTCTAAATTTTACATTCTCTAAAAAATAAAGATTGAAAAAATAATTTTGTAAAATATTCAAATGCATCTACTACAAAAATACCCAAACCAAAGTATCATGGAGTATTATTGTGATATTTTAGTTTAGGAGACTGAGTATAGAAATTAGAAACTTTGGTGGATCAATCTATGTGACCACTTTAATCATCACCAGAAAAAGTTAGCATTATTCCTAAAAATCCTTAGCAAACAAATGAAAAAGGAGAACTATAGAACACACAAAACGGTAACTTAACCGCTATCTTATCAGAAAAGAGAAAATAAAAAAGCATTCTCTTGCATCTTTATTCTTCTTTAGCTAAGGTGCTTGTTTTCCTTTAATTTCAACGGTAAATTTATTTAGAACTTGAATGCCCAAATTATCTTATTAGATTTTTTTTTCAGTAGGCTTGTGTTTTAATTTAGTTTCATAAAGTTTCAACGGTTATTTGCTAGAATTTGAAAGGCCACGGTTTTAATTATATGGAGAATTAGTGAATTACAGAGGTATATAAAAGATTAACAGTCTTTCTTCTTGTTGATTGAATACCAATTGAGAAAATTATGAACAAACATCGAAAGAAGAGTAGATTTGGATGGATTTGCAACATTGACATACTTTAATCATTTTACATGTTTCTTAATTATTATTTTTTTACCAGGAAGAAAGACTTTTATTCGGCAAGATAATCATACAATCATTGACAGCTAGAAGAGCCACCTACACGCCACAAAATTTTGACATTTAATTTAGAATCTATAAACAATTTAGAGAAGGTCACCGTGNGATGAGTAATTTTTAATATACATAAAATATTAAACAAAAAAAATACTACAAAATACAACGTATAAGGATTTTTTTATACGAGATCATCTATAAAGTATAAACATTGAAGATCATATAATTATATTACTCTATGACTATCAATAACATAATATCTTAATCATTTTATCATTTGTTACCCTTAAAAATTGGCTTTTTTTTATAGAAATAAAAGTAGTGATTTTTTTTGTGATAGTAAAAATAGTTATATATTTTCACATTGTAATTTTTTGTATTTTTTAAAAATTGTTAAAGGTATACAAATTGGAGGGTTCGATTTCTATACCTTAATTTTTTTTTTTTAAACACAAATTGGACGGTCTGATTTTTATACCTCTACAAATCAGACCATCCAATCTATGTACACCTAATAAAACGGAGAGTCTAATTTCTACTCCTCTAATTCTACGGCTTCACTTTTAAAAATAACACTCTACTAGTCTACATTTCGAAAAAACATCCTTACCGCTCTAATATCAAACACAAAAAACAAAAAGTGTATATATATATCCAACAGTTTGTTACCTAGATGGAAGCTTCAAATTATTTCAAACGAAAAGCACATTAAAAAACTCATCATTGCACCAAAATCTAAATCTCCCTTTTTCCACTTTCACCTTTTGGTTACTTTTTTCCTTGTCCATTGCCATCATGCTCATTCTCTGGTTCATTCTCATCAAGTCTTAGTTTCTTACCGTGTTACCCACCCATATATATACGTTTGAACTTCAAATACGATTGCGAATTGATTCATCAAACACAAATAATAAATAAAAGCAGTTGAAATGGAAGTTGCCATAGCAGTTCCTATTCACTCTATGGACTTCAATTTCCACAGTAACTGCTCCTCCCCTTTCTTCACAGCACCTTCAACCCCGCAACAACAACAACAAAATGATTTCGATTTCGAATTCGAATTCAGCGGCCAACTCCAACGACCTTCCCTCTCCGCCGCCGACGAGCTCTTCGACCGCGGCATGATCCGCCCTCTTAACACCGCATCTTCCATTGATCCACCACCAACACCAAAAGTAGCAACACATGAAAGGTTAAGAGAAGAAAAACCGCAATCGCAATCGCAATCGCAACCGCAGCAACAAAAACAGAGTGATGATAGCAAAAAAGAGAAGAAAGGCCTCTCATCCTTATTCTCCGAAACTGCAATATCTTCGTTCTTGTCATCGATTTGGTTCAGAAAACGATACCGGAAATGGAGGATAAAGGATATTCTACTGTTTCGCAGTGCATCAGAGGGAAGATATAAGGACAACGATGCATTCAGAAAGTACGTGGTTCTGTCCAAAACGAAGCCGCATTACGACGAAGATGACGACGTCGGGAACTTAAGCTTCCGGTCCACAACGACGACGGCGACGGCGGAGGAGAATTCCGGTTCGGTGTCGAAACGGAGAGTTTCCGCTCACGAGTTTCATTACACGGTGAACCGGGCTGCCTCTGAGGAATTGAAGAAGAAAACAATGCTGCCTTACAAGCACGGTTTGTTAGGGTGCTTGAGCTTCAATGCAACTTCTGATTTACATCTCATTAGCTCAAGAGTTATGTCAATGGAACGTTCATGAATCATAAAAGGTTAATCTTCAGTTTGAACATCGACTGATCTGAACTTTATTCAAGAGTCTACTGCGAGGAACAGACAGAATACTCAACCAATATCCATCAGGCCAAAGCCCAATGACTAATCCTTCGGGTACCGAGGCAAAGTGGGCGACTCTCCCAAACACGCAAGTTTCATTCTCATCCTCCAATGAGTATCGAAGCCAGAAAAGATGGTTAAGGAACACAGATACTCATCTATATGTGCCAACTTGCGTTGGTTGGTTTGAAATTGGTTAGCTTGGTAGCGCGGTGCATATATGTCATTAATTTCATTCATGTTGTTTCCGTTTCATCCACAAGGTGATTGAAAAATGAATGAGAAGGGGCGTTTCAATTTACACACAAGAATAGAGAATATGGATTTACATTTACTACACAAGGTTATTATTAGTTATGTCTATTTTCGTCTTTTACGCTTGTTATGTTTTTTGTACATTGTATGTGGTAGTGGTAGCTTTCAGTTTTTGGTATATCGTGTTTATTCAACGAAAATCTATTTCGACTTTAGCGTGATCATGATTTTGTCAAATACAATTAGAAGGTTGTATTAGCTTAACACGTCATGTTTGCAGAACAACTTGCATGTATTTTATGCTTCACTGGCGTGTGCTTATGAAACTTATTTTGTTGAAAATTAAAAGCGTTATTTGTCAAACTAAATGAAGTATGATTGACAGAATAAAGAAATAATTTAATTTTGATCCAGTAATTTACACTATCATATTATCAGATACTTAGTTCATGTGGTATTTATTGGATAAAAAAACTACAAGTGTTTTACCGAGACTACAAATGCAACAAAAAAAAGAAAAACGCCATATTTTATTAAGTAAAATATTTTGGCTGATTTTTTTAATTTCATTTTCTAGAATTTGGAATTGACTTCAATTTTCTGAAATAACTCTTAAACGTTAGGAAAGAACTCCAGCATCCTTGAACAGGAAATCACAATATTCAACTAATAACATTTGCAAATTTGTAGCACAGCTCACTACTCTGAATAAGAATAATGAATGTCAATTCAACACTTAAAAAATCACTACCATTCATTAGCAATGCCATACAAGACTGCAACCCTGCTAGAATCCCCTGAACTTGTACCACAGATTTCAGTGACATCCGGCAATAATGCTGTGCCCGGCTACTAGGATTCAGTCCGTTTCCTCAAGTCGTCGCATTTCTTCAAAATCTTGGCAGTTTTGAACTTCTACAGCTACTGGAGATTCCAGCATGCAGATTATCAATGTCTGCTATTGTAATTTCATGCAAATCATTGTCAATGAGTCTAACTTTTGCATTCAGCTTTATCTATTGCTTTAATCATTAACAGCATTCAAATCTAAATAGTAAATACTATATAGTCTTACATGAACTTACATGTCCAGAGATAGTTTCTCAATTTAAGCAGCACTCCCACACCGTTTACATCCTTCATAAAAAGTAACTCCTCGAACTTGAAATCTAAAGGAAATTAAAAAAATTTTTTTGTCATATTTGGTATTATGGAATACTATGAAAGAATGGGAATGGGAACGGAAATAAATGAATTCATCATTCCTATTGCATCCTATTGTTATTGTAGACATACCTGTCATTAGGAATTTAGAAAGCAGATCAATATGGGAGACAAATTGAAATCTCATTCTTGACAAGAACCCGTCCCTGCATTCCAAGTCCTTAAGCACAATCATGCTAGATATTTAGCATGAAGGGGTAGTTCAAACTTCAATGCAACAAGTTCAACACAACGAAAAATATTATGTAGTTGCTGGAGAATATGTGAACTTCCCACCATCAGGTAGCAGGCCATCCTTGGCCATATCAACTAGGACATTTATTGCAGCATCCATGTTACCTTCTTTGAAGTTAATTTCAAGAAGTACTTTCGCTAGCTCGGCTTCACTGAGCCTGCAGCTCCTCAATACATTTTGCATTACCTGACTCACCTCGTCATTCATCCCCTTTCCAGATAGAGCTTTAACTAGAGCAATCACCGTTACAGTATGAGAAACAAAACCATGACGCACCATCTCCTTGTACAAATTGTACGCCTTATGAACATTTCCACCTCTACAATGTCCATGTATCAATAAATTATAAACTGCTTCATTGGGCTTATAATTCTTCTCAAGCATTGTCTCAACAACTTGATCTGCTTCCTTCATTAAACCCTTCATGCAGAATCCTTTGACAAGAGCAACCACACTCTTAAATTCATTGTTACTGCAGTTTTGTATCAAAGTATCGTATGTTACATCATTTGGTATAGATCCATCAGAAAACAACTTCAGAAGAAGCTTTTTTGCTTCTCTTGTCCTAGCTTTTTTATTAAGTCCATTAATAAGAACACTATAGGTAACTACATCAGGCAGAAACCCCTTCTTTATCATTTCATCATGCAAATGGAGAGCCTTACCTAGTTCCCCTTCCACACAATAAGCATTTATCAAACTAGTGTAGGTACATTCATCGGGTGGAAGACCCCTGTTCATCATTTCTTGGAAGAGATCAAACGCTTCACCCAATTTCCTCTGCTGAGAGAGACCTTGAATAAGCGACGAATATGTGACAGCATCAGGCAGCACACCCCTTTCAACCATCTCAAGCTTCAACTTGAATGCCTTTCCCAACTCTAGAATTCGGCAGAATCCAGATATAACTGTGCTATAACTCACAACATCTGGGGACAACCCCCTCTCAACCATACCCCTTAAAACTCCCATGGCTTCTTCCATCCTCTCCAAAACACAATATCCATGGACAAGTGCATTGTAGGTTATAATTGACGGCCAAAATCCACTAACAATCATTTCACTCAAAACCTTATAAGCCTCGTTCAACAACCCCTGCTGGCAGAAGCCATCAATTATAGTTGTATACGTCCTCTCATTTGGGCTCAGCCCTCTAACTCGCATCTGATTCAAAAACTCCATCGCACGGCCTAAATTCTTAGCCTTGCACATACTATTGATCAATGTGGTGTAAGTAACAACATTTGGAGACAGTCCCTTCCTTGCCATCTCAGCATGAAGAACAAGTGCCTGGTGGAAATTCCCTTCTTTACAGTATCCATTAACAAGTGTATTATAAGTCACCTCGTCTGGTGCCAAGCCTCTCCTCTCCATCTCCAAAAGCAATTCCCTCGTCTCACTCATCCTCCCCTCGCGACACAATCCATTCATAACAGCATTATATGAAACCAGATTGGCTTCCACCCCCTTCCTTGACATCCCCCTCAACAACTCGAAAGCCTCCCCCACCCTCCTCGCTTTACAACATCCATCTATCAAAGTGTTAAAAGTAACCACATTTGGCAAACACCCACTCCTCTCCATCTCACGCATTACACCAAACCCTTCCTCTAACCTCCCTTCAACAATAAACCCCCTAATCAAAACATTATAAGTATATATATTTGGCGACACACCATTTTGATTCATATCCCTCAACACATACTCTGCATCGCTAACAGACAGCTTAGACCTCATAATAGCATCAAGCACTGTGTTGTACGCTAGCACACTAGGCATAAACCCGTGATCTTTTGCCAAATGAATAATGTTCATTGCCTTGTGAGTTAAATTAAGACGAGAATAAGACTTAACAAGCAAGTCAAAGACCGCAGAGCTGGAGTTGCAGGAGTGATAGGAGTCCCTGAGCTGGTGGAAAATGAGGGATCCCGTGGGGTCGTTTGGGGAAGTGGATAAAATGACTTCCTCAGCAAGGGATTGGGCATGGTTGAAGAGCTTGAACCGGGTGAGAAGATGAAGAGCAAGGCACTTGCAAGGGAGGGTAAGGAAAGGGTGGGGGCGAGCCCATTGGAGGAACTTGAGGAGGAGGGTGTGGGGCTTGTGGTGTTGAAGAGTGAGGAGGGCATAGGAGGCAGCATTGGGAGTGAAGTGAGGGGAGAGTGTGGGGAGGCAATGGGGATGACGTTTGAGGTACGTGATGGCCCTGTCGCCTATCAGGGTGTCTGAGGATGAGAAAAGGTTCTGGCTTTGGGGTTTGGGAAAGTCCATTGTGGGTTTTGGATGGTCCATGGGAGCACCAGTGACAGGGTTGGCAAGATGTTAATGCTGCCTGAAAAGAGCATAAAAGAATATGTTTTACTCAGAAATCCATACTGAATCACCCTCTACTCTTCAAAAGTCATACAAATATAAATATCTAGCTAGAACTAACACTATTCTCTCTCAAACTAGACTTCAGAGAACCAAATCAGCAAAACTTATGGGTTGAGAAAGGTTCAGAAAATTGAAGTACCAAAAATCAGAGTATAGGCAACCTCTTAATAATGCCCAATAATTCACACTTCATTATATACTACACCATTTACCATGATAGAAAACTAACCTAACAGTTTGGCATAATCACCGTACAAAAATTCAGTAACTACAATTTAAAGCTTAATCCACAAATCATGTATATTGTACTAATTAGTTAGCATTACTCAATAAATACAATCACAGACACCGGCAACATCTACCAAAGACTGTAAATAAATAACTGAATCAGTATCAATGAGTTTTTTTTTTTTTTTTTTTACTTCTTCGCTCTGTCTGTTCCATCAATTACACCACCAGCACACTCGTACACGTCGGCGACAACCGAATCAGAACCGGCGACGTCGGGGATCTCAAGGTGCGGCAACAATAGACGTCGTGCGGCAGTGCACGGCGGATCACGATTCACGACGGGTGGCAGCTTAGGCAGTTATGGTTCCATTTGGAGGGAAGATGGGAGCAAGGAGCTGGCTTCTCCTGGATCAACTCAACCCGGTTCGATACTGTTGGGCCCAACATGCACTTGGATTATGGTTCTAATTTCATTTATTGGCCCAATTGAATTTTTCTTTTTTTCACTATTTTCTTTACTCAACAACCCTATTTAGAAATAAATTTAATTTTAATAGACTGTTAATATAAAAAATTTTAGCCAATCAAATTTAATTTTATAGATAAAAATTTACAAGATAGACCTAAAAATAGTTTTTTTTACTAATATAATAATATATAATTGAATTTATATGTAAAGCTATTGATATTGGGTTAAAATTAAATTTATATTTTTATATCTATATATTATACTATATATAATAGGAAGAGCAATACTATATAATCAGTAAATATTATGATTTTGGGTCAAATATTTATCCAATAATAATTTATAATCATATTTATAAAAGTTTATATACAAAAAACATATAATTTGTATATATATTTATTGAATTTACACACATAAATTAATATAGTTTGTATTTATATTTTTAAGAGTTTGCACATATAAATTACTAAAATATATTTGTTGAAGAAAATTTAATGTTTATACTGATAAAATAATACTAAAATTATTAAAAATTGGTAAACTCCAAAAGTTTCTCTGATAGGAATGTAAAAAATAATTAGTGTAATTTTTTTTCAACAATTCTCTTCATCATGAATGATGTATAACAAAAAAAAAAAGTTAATTATATAGTAGTTCTTATAAAGAACAAAACAATTAGCTATAATTAGAGATAAAATCTCTCAATCATATTCATAACAATAGCAATACATGGTGATGCTAGCACGCAACAATTTTATAATGTTTGCAACATGCCGCAAATATATGGTTACAAATGAAGGTTGAGAAAAGAAAGGGTGCTCTTAATATTCACGTTTGAGACTAAATATTCTTCTGCAGCACTCTCTACAGCTTCATTAGCTCTCCAAAGCTGTCAAAGTTAGTCTTACTTGTATGCTTCACCATAAGCTGTGAGCATTATAACTGCATTGGGAAGAGGAAGTTTCTTCCATATTGCAAAGTTTATCTGCTCATTTCTTTCTTTAGCTTATAAGGAGGAATGAAAGTTAATTCCTCAAATTTGATACAACTTTTTTGCTCTTATCTGCCAATGAAATGAAAGCCTTAACAAGCTCCTCCTTAATCATGAATAGAACAGAAGCTGCAAAAACACTCTGTACTATCTTTGTGCTCATCCCTTTATAAAAACCAGGCAATCCTTCATAACGGATCATTTTCAGTATTGCATCAAAGGTACCTGCATTTGTAACACTAGAAAAGGTCAAAAGAAAAAAAAAATTGAAAAGTTAAAGTGGTATTGTGGAAAATAACATTATATAAAACAACAATGTAAAAAGTCCAAAGGAAGAGTTGATATGCATGGAATCTATCTAAAAGCAAACCTGAGTATCTTAATGAGTTACTAGCACCAATCTCCTGTTTTGCTTGAAGCCTTGACTGCAATACGAAGTTATAAAATTCATTAGGCATATACAAGAGAACTAGATCTGCAAAATAGTCACTTCATATATATATATATGGTTTTACCTTGACAACCAGTAAGGGATATGTTGAAACGGTTGCTCCAAGTTTTGCTAATGCTCCAAGGAGAAAGACCTTGAGAGATGAATGTATGTGTTTAGAAATAAAGAAGAGTCGAATTGAATTTCAACAAATATCACAGAGATCAATATAATTTTCCATCAAACAAATTAAAAGGGGTTTCTAACTGTGCTCTATACCTCCAATGCAGTTACATTACCCTGCTTCTTAGACGATCGTGCCCTTAGACGCTTTAATGAGCTCTCATAAATCATAAACTGTATTGATGGATTGCAGACCTGTAATTCAAATTCCAACTCTTAAAAAGATTATATATCTAAATCTTCTTCATGAACTTAACACATCAATGTAACAGATGATGAGGCTAACCATAATAAGTGCAGGGATGACACCCTTCCAAAATCCAACAATACCAGCTTCACTATACACTTCATTAGCCTTTCATCCAAAACAAAATCAGCATTATCAAAAGAGAAAACATCTCATGTGACCAGAAATATGACAACTCTAAAATAGCATGTACTTTTCTTTCAATACTACAATGACAAATCTAAAATTGAAGTATGTCCTGAATCATTCCCTGACCAATGTGACAACATAAGCGATAATCGAAAGTAGAATGTGCAAGAAGAATCCAGAGACTAACTGCATGTATAGTTCCATATGGCCGTGGTTTCTTAGAATCAAGTTCAGCCAATTTCTCTCGTAATATTGAGCCTGCTAAGCTGCTTTCAGAAGCTGCCATCCTCAAGGCCTCTTTCTTTTCCTCCATGATTTTTCTTTCTGCTTGAGTATGTGTCTAGAATCAAACAATAAGTAAATGTCACATTGAAATTGGACCCAAAACATGGTTGCATTGTTTATATAATGCATCATGGAAATTGGACAATGACCATTATTAAGAATTCTAAGGCACTCTATACCACATAACCTAGGAATGCCAATCTTAGATTATAAATCTTAATATGAAAAGCAATCATAATGACATACAAACTCAAAATTGTAGTGAAATATACAGTATTGAATGCGCGGCACCTACCTGCATACGAGTCACAAGAACCCATATTGGGTTTGTTAGCAGCACATTCAAGGACCTGCAAAATGAGACAATTACAGCAATATAAATAACAATACAAATCAAAGAATCAAAATGAGAGAAAAGTAGAGATAGTATTGTTCACCCAGCAATAGCAGCAACAACAAGCCAACCAAACATTCCAACAGTACCATCTCCATGGCCTTTAAGTTTTCTAGCAGCTGCAATAGCCACTGCCTTGTTCTTGAAAATCTGATAGAAGTAATAGTATATTCCCTGACACCATTTGAAATAGCATAATTCAGATGAAACCCTAACAATAACAACACAAAATACACAATCATCATATCACAGAACTAAACCTTGAATAACATTGAAATTGATAACCTGTGAAGCAGCAGTTCCAAGCAGAGAAGGCTTAAGGCCACTGTAGAGTCCACCCCAACCCTCACCTCCAATTACCTGACCAAAAAAAATAATCATAAATTTTATAAACAAATTAAAACATGATCCGAAATAGGGAAAATAAAAGAGAACAAAATAAAAAGAGGAGAATTAAATTAAATTAAATTAAATTAACACATGAAGGATCTGAAGAAGAGTGCCAGGAGCAGAAGTAGTGGTTGTATTGGAAGACTGAAGAAGCAAACTCTGCTTGTTCCTCTTCAGTGTTCTCTCAGTTTGCTGACGCGTGTTTACCTTCAAATTGCAATGGAAAATTGATTAGAATACTAATAAATAAATAAATAAAATTAAGAAGAAGAAGAAGAAGAAGAGGTACCGTTTGAAGAGGATAAGTTATGATTTGAGCAATGATACCGCCACCGGCACCGGCCAAGCCATTTGCTAGGGCGTTTGATTCTGACATGCTGCTTCTTCTTCTTTTTTTCTTTTTTTTTTTTGGTTCACTTCACAATTCAGAATTTCACATAGATGTGGCAGAAGAAGAACGGATAGAGGAGCTCAGAAACTGAAGCTGAGTGAGTTTTGGTCAATTTTGTTTCTTGTTAATTCCGAAGGTTTTGATATGATTAGTCAGTACTTAGTTGAATATGCTTATCAAACAGTTATGACTTGTGGTTGTGGTGTAATAACTGCCTCAGCCCTCATGGTTGTTATTTGTTAACCTCATATGGTAGTTATACACTGTTAGAGTGTTATTTACACTCTATTCACTTGTGTAAATGAAAAGAGTAAGTTCGTAATAAGCTGTCAATGGGCCAGCCTTACTCTCGCTTTATTTATGGGTTATAATTTTCCAGGCTGTTACCGCCACTTCGACTGGTTAAACGGATTGGTCCGTTTACTTTTTTTATTTTATATTTTAAAAATTATTTTGATAAAAAATTATTATTTTTAAGTCAAAAATATTAAATAAACCATATTCTTTTAGTTAATTAATCGAATTTTCGAGTCGGATCGAAAGAAATATCGACTAAAAATATTATACCTTTTGAAAAATATAAATGTTATTTTTTTGTTAATCGGAATCAATTTATTTCGCCTAAAATTTAAATAAACTTAATTTTAAAAACAAAATTCATCCATTTAAATAAATAAACATACTAATTTAGTTCATTTTAACTATCCTAATTCCTAACAAACTTTATCGTTGCTCCGAATTATAAGGAGAGTTTCATTATCATTATGCATATGAAAAAATTAAAAAATTCCAACTAATTTTTCCATACTCATTTATCCGGATAGAATTTTCTCTATAATGCTTTGCCCCTCTCATTTTATAGTTAGATGTACAAGTACAACAAAAACAAAAGTTTTTGGTATCATCTTAGAAAACTTTCCCAACTAATAATTTCTCTTTATATATAGTTATATTTAAACACAAAATTTTTTTTTTTCACTTTTGCTTCTAATTCTTGATAAATCGTTAATCCTAAACAGATTAATCCCAACACCCAAGCTTCTCTTACCTCAATCTTATATTCTTGAAACACAACCATATTTCTTCTCCTCCAAATTAAACTTCATATACTATATGCGCAAAAGATATTCTTAATTATCCAGTTTAAAGTATAATTACCTAATGACTCCATTTTCATGTAATCTCCCCACACTATATGTTTCTAATTTTGTTTCTAGTTATACAATACAGACCAAAACAATTGAAGACTCCTTTATACGATCTACACTGCAGAAAGCAATCTTTTAGCACTCAGCATACAATCACGCCACAAGGATGAATAATATTTTGAATTCAACTCTCAAAATAAATTATTTTTCAAAAAATAATTGACAAATTAATTCCTAATTTTTTTAAAAAAATATCAAATAAATTAATTAAAAAAAATATAATGTTACTCTTATTTTTTACAAGCTAATTCGCACATGATTTATTTACATTATATATTTGAATAAATTTAACCAAAAAAATGATATTATTAAAATTAACGTCAGAATTATTTATTTTCATTAATTTATATTAAAAAAAATTTTTATGCATTATGTCACTATCTAAGTCTATATTCCAATGTAAGAGTGATAATGGGGTTGATATTTGTCCTATTCGACCCGTTTTGCCATACAATAATATGCATGAAATCCGTCTTGCTTTCATTTGTAGGTAATAAAAAATTAAACTCTAACTCATTTTTATAGGTACCTGTCCATCTATACTTACTTTTATAATGATTAAAATCTAATAAATTAAGTTAAGTTTCAAAATTTATATAATCATCCTCATATATATAATATAAATTAAAATAAAAATTGCACCGGACGTGTAGATACCCGTAAATTTGAATAATGTTATCATCCCTACTCCAATGACCTAAGTCTTACTAGTAACTTTAACATCCTCAGCACAAAAATAAGAACGAATAGGACTTCGAAACTATATAATCCAACCAGGCCCAAAAAGCCAAATTGGATAGCAATGACACCATTGGATCTTAATTCGGGCTTATAGACTCATTATCCGACCTAATTTGGGGAGTACGTTGGGAGCTTCCCACTCGCAAGAGGATTTAGTATACTAAACAAGAGCTAAGCACCTATGAGCTATGATGTAAACTGCCACATTACTAAGGGTGGCAATCGTTGCGCGATTTACTATAACAAATTTACCAAAATAATAAGTGACCTTCAACTTTTTTTTTTAATTAAGAATAAGAATTAAACTGGCAATTTTTTAGATGAGTATAAAGAGATTATATCATTTAAATTATAGTTTATTAGCATAAACTACTCTCACTTACCTGTAAATATTCACCTCAGATAATTTTTCAATCAAATTACACACTATTAGAATTCATATTGACTTTAACATCAGAGTTTTTTTTTTTTTTAGGTATCTCAGTTGCTATATCAGGAACACTTCAAAAATTTTGAAACATCACTGCATTAGTAATAAGAAAAAGTGTTGTTCCCTAATATTTTTTATTCAATGAATTAAATATGGATAACTAAAGAATAAATAAATAAATTTGAACAATTCTAATTAAATCTAGGATCTTTTTTCCTTCGTTTAATAACCTCCATATATAGCTGACAAATTAAATTAAGAAGTTTGAGAGCAAACAAAAAATAATTTGCTAAATTAATTATTAGGAACAATCCATGAGCCTAGTAGCATGCATGATTGAGGAAGAAGGTGTCCACGTTATTTTTAATTTCCAAAGTTAGTTGCGCCATATTCACCTCTTTCATTGAATGATGACAAAAGCTTAGACAATATATTCCATATAATTAAAAAGATGAATGAAGAATATTGGTCAATTACGTCACCGAATAAACAAAAAGGCAAAAGGTCAAGAACAACCAATTTGGAAAATTAAATACCAATTTATTTGGTTCACATATATAACACAGGAATCATTGCATATTGTGTTCCCTTAGTTCCGAGCTGCACGTATCAATCACATATCATATTCCATTATTGTTCTCTCATTGAAAATACACTTCACCGAAACTTTGGCACGTTTAATCCATTATATATTTTTATCTCCAACCAAAGTATTAACAATAATTATAACAAAATTGTGACACCTATATATCTTAACTACATGCATGTGTTTTAGAATTCGTCTGCTGTGTCCCTCATATAGTAAATTTTGTCCCCACCTACCTCTAGAAATCAAAATATGAAAATATTTGGTAATAAAAATAATTTAGTCAAAATCAATTAAAATTAATTTTATTTAGTATTTATTATTAATAAATATTAACAATAAATATTAAATAAGACAAGTTTTGACTATTTTTTTTATCTTCCTAACATTACTGTTAAAATGTTTATCTACATACAGTATGATGATTGTTCAATATTAGCTAACAAATAATTTTCATTCAATGTACGAGAATACTTGTTTATTTAGTTGTTGCATAGTTTTATTTGATCAAACGATTTATTATATCGTGTATCTAGAGTAGTTTCACGTAGAGGGTCATTATCATACATGTATTATAGATTTAATATTTATATGATGATTCTCCTTG
>NC_029781.3:105200998-105215450 GCF_000817695.3 Arachis duranensis
ACACGTAAAAAAAAAGGAAAAAAAAAACTAAACAAAAAATAAAATTGTTAACATTTATTGAAAACTTATTAAATATATATGTCCTTATATTTTCTATTCGGGTGCATTTAGTGAGACACTCCTTATTTGAAAGAAACAACTCATATTTATTCCCTAACATTTTTTTGGGCACTTTCATTCACATTTTTATAGTTATTATTGACACCAACAAAATGAATCACCCTGATCTGGGTTTTTCTAAAAGAATAAATTTGAAATAAGAGACACAGCATTTGCTTTAATTTCCTCTGTCCCCACCCTCTTCCATCTTCGCTCCCATAATACAGCTAATGAATTTTCCTACCTACTCCACCTATAAGGACAAATTTATATAAATTAGCATACATATATACATACTCCTATAATTTAAAGTATTATATAATAGTATTTTTTTTTCCCAAATTTAGTTGTCCTAATAGTTAGTTCATTAGTTTATTTAAGCAAATATTCAGTACTGTAGTGAATTAATCTTTAGCCTATTAGATTGGAAAATACCGTAAGAAATTAAAAAATATATATAATAATATTTTTTTGCAACAAAAATAAGATAATTTCGATGATAATTAATCTATCATGTCAATACATACAAGCCTCCGATTTTCTTTGAAGACTTACAAAGTACAAAGATATTTAATTTGTAGGATTATATATAATTATATATATTTGTAAGATGTGAAATTATTTTTTATCAATTATATGATTATATCTACCATTATTTAATTATTTACATAATTAATTTTTAAAATACCTATGTGAAAATAATTTTCGTTTTTGTTAATTAGTAACCAATATACAATAACACCAAAAATATTTTAGAAGTAGTGTATGAAAGTTAATTTCGGTAGATAATACATTTTAAAACAACATAAATTATGTGCATTTGTATTCAAAATCATTTATGAATTTAGCTCATATTTATGGCAAATATAAAAACGTTTTACATGTTATAGATTATGTTTTTAAAAAAAATATTTTTTTAAAAATAATGAAATTTTTAAGTATCAACATTGTTTTGACTCATTTAATTTATACTAATAAAAATATAAAATCCTTAATGAATATAGCTAAAATAACCAACATTAACAAAACCACAAAAAGGATAAAGATAATTTAATGGGAGGAGATTAGATAATAAAAAAATCTTCATCACAAATTCACAATATTATAGAAGACAGAGAGTTACTACTGTTTCTTCATACTTATTTCCTAGTCTTCACCCAATTGGAGCCACAATTTTCTCTCTCTCTCTCTTTGACTAAAGTTTCCATCACTTTCAACCCTGAATTTGTGCCTCTTCTTCCTCTTCCTCCATGTTCTTCAGAAAACCATCACCGACTTCTTCTCTAAATTACTATCTTCCATCATCATCAGACCTCTTCCCAAAAACCAAAGACAAAGATCCAAACATCGCCTTAACCAAACTCAACAAAATCAAGTACTTACTCTTCTCATTTCTCTTAATTGCCACGTGGCTCATTCTTCTTCGCTTATGGCTCTCACCAACCACAACCACGACCCTCACCACCACCACCACAACCACCCTCAACAACCACAACAAAACATGCGTCGGTTCATACCCATTCTACATCTACAACCTCCCTCCACAATTCAACCTCGGACTCCTCGAGCACTGTAACAACCTCAACATCTACACCAACATGTGCCCTCACGTGGCAAATAACGGCCTAGGACAACCTATCCTAACAACCGTAACTGCATTATCATCATCATCATCATCATCGTGGTTTGCTACGCACCAATTCATAGCGGAGATGATAATCCACGCGCGGCTCGAGAACCACCCGTGCCGCACGTGGGATCCAAGCGAGGCGCGTCTCTTCTACGTCCCCTTCTATGGCGGTCTCTACGCCTCCAGCGTCTTCCGTGAGGCTAATCTCACGCAGCGTGATTCCCTGGCCGTTGATCTTGTTGACTATCTCCAGAGTCTACCCTGGTTTAATATAAACGAAGGTAAGGATCATTTTCTTGCCCTGGGGCGAACCGCATGGGATTTCATGAGAACGCCCAGTGGGCCTGACTTTGGAGCCAACATTCTCCTAAACCTGCCACCTGTCAAAAACATGTCGGTGCTAACAGTGGAGCGACAACCCTGGCAAGGGAAAAATCAATTTGGTATTCCTTACCCTTCTTATTTTCATCCCAAAAGCTTAACAGAATTGATGACGTGGCAAAAGCAAATTGGTGACTCCATCAGACCTTATTTATTTTCGTTTGTCGGCGGGACACGTCACGGTTTAGAAAAAGCCAAAATACGCGACGAGATATTGAAGCAGTGTAAGAATTCTATGAAGTGTGAGTTGGTACAGTGTGGAAATGGTGCCAGCAAGTGCCATGATCCAATGGCTGTGCTCGAAGTTATGAGTAAGTCTAGGTTTTGCCTTCAGGCTCCCGGTGACTCGTTTACCCGGAGGTCAACATTTGACTCAATTTTGGCCGGTTGTATACCTGTATTTTTCTCGTCGCATACAGCGTACACACAGTATGCATGGTACTTGCCGGACGAGAAAAATACGTATTCGGTATTTATTGACGAAAATGATTGTGGTGAGGGGAAGAAGAGTATTGAGGAGGTTTTGATGGGAATTTCAAAAGAAGATGAAGAAAAGATGCGTGTGGCTGTGATAAATTTGATCCATAAGGTCACGTATATGCATCCTAACGCAAGTGTTGTTGAAGATGTTAGTTTTGGTGATGTTGTTGATATTGCGTTGGAGAGACTGTCTAGGATTGTTGAGGAAAAAATAAGTGGTAAGGATTTTGGAAGTGAGGAAGTTTAATTTGATTAGCATTATTATTTTTATTTATTGTTTTTTTCAATTGGATTTGTCCTAGATGTTATGTGTAGGTAAGAAACTAAATGTGAGGGGCTATGTTTGTCTATTTTTGGAATTTGATATGATCTGATGCTCCGAATTGTTTCATTGATATTTGGAATAATAATGGGAAGTATCAATCAAAAGATCACTACCTTTTAAGATTCATTGCTACTTTTAGTTTTGTATCTTGCTATTTTTTTCGTTTCTTGTGTACATATTTTTTAGTCTAATAGGATAAAAATTAATCCACAGTAGATTTAAAAAGTTTATTATTGGTTAATGAATTTTTATACTCACAAAATGAATGAGTTGACTATTTGACCAATCCAAATTAGTTGTATCTTGGATAGATTATATATGAACTAGTGTTCTTCAAAAAAAAAAAAAAATCATTCATTTTAAAACAAAATAAAATCTAGCGGTATGTGTGTTGGAGTTATTAGCTCAACCTCATAAGTCATAAGGTATGTGTTGAAGTTATTACTAGCAAAAGCTGCGAATGAAGGACATAGGAGTAAATTAGCTTCTTCTTTAATATGGGGTGTGACGGAGTGTGCACTTCATAGGGTATATTTATCACATGCTGCTTATCTGGTTTGTAAGGTGTTATGTGATTTTTTGTTTTATTTATTTATTTATTTATTCAATCGATTGTTAAGAAATAAACTTTACTACATGGGATTTCAATTCTCTCCATAGAATTGACCTATTACAAACACTTCATGTGGTATTGTTATTATAATTTATAATTACTAGTATGTTAATTAATATTCCATAATTCACTTTTTTATTGAATGTGTGTGAAAATATTAAAGGTGAAATCAGTCAAAATAATAAATACATTATACTCTTATTAAAAAATCTTCGATTTAAATTTTAGAAATTTATGGGTACATATGATGAACAATATTTAAAAAAAAATAAAAATCGTGTATCAAACACCATTGGCTCCCTATAGGTAGTGCTAGGGAGCCAATGACTTAAGTGTACAATGGGCTAAACCTTTGGTTTATGAATAAAATGAATATCACCCACACTATCCAGAATAACCATCCGAATACCAGGGATAATAAACATCTCATTTCATAAAATCACTCATCCTAAAAACTTAAGTTAATTTTGGAATTCATCAAGGATCGAACCCTTGACCTTTCGAATCTAGAACTCTAATATTATGTCATGAACCCACTCATCCTAAAAGCGTAACCTGACAAGATAATGTAACACTAATGGTCATATCTCTAATACTTCCTAAACCTCCATTGTACACATTGTATGCTTAGACCATTGGCTCCTTATACTTTTCATTTCATATATTGCCCGTTATAAAGTAAAAAAATGGGTGGATGGGGTTTTTGGTCTTAGATTTGGGTCAAAATCTGGGCCTGACCAAAAAACAAACTGAACGGTATAGACCCGACCCCGGATAAGAGAGGGTGGGTGGGTTTAAACGGCAATGGGAACTGGGAAGAGAACAACACCCTTTTTGGGCCCAAATACCCAAAATGGCAGGTGACACCATTTTTTCCTAGCCCATGACTAAGGTAGTACTAGGCCCATAAGTCCAAACAAAAAAAAATTGTGATTTAAATATAATTCATAATAGTTTTGAACAAAATTGTATAAGCAGAAACTGATCTGTAAATATCCTTTATTTAATATTTGTAATTTGTTGAATATATGAATAACTGAAGACAAACAAAATTCGTGAATAATAAGTAAAAAAGATTCCGAAGCACGCATATCATCATCAGCACATGCATAAGCAATGACTCAGATGCTGGCAAACGCTGGTTGTATGGGCTTCTTAATAAGAATCTAACTCAGATTATTATTGAGAGATTCACGAGCAACATCCCCAGCAGTTCACTTCATGAGAATCTAGCCACTCAAAAGTTTCTATTTTTCACTAATTTTTCCTTTCTAAACAGGTAACAACTCAATATATGGCATTGCTTTATGTACCAAAAGAATGCATGACATTAGGTAGCAGTCGGTGGAGACACAGAAACGGAAAGACTGAGATTTAGAGACAAAGACAGATATTGAAATAAATTTCAGTACTCTATTTGGTGCAAAATAGAAGTGAGAAATTGAAACAAGAATGAAATTCTAATTTAATTTGTACAAAGAATAAAATTGGAATTAATTAATTGAAATGAGGGTATTTTAAATATAAAATGTTATTAAAGTTTCGTCTTCATCTCTAAAAATTTTAATCCCCTGTATCTTTATTTTTTGGAGGTGATGAAATACTAAAATTTTAATAACAAAGACAAAAATTTTAGTATTAGTCTTTGTCTCAATACCTCAAAACAAACACTACTTTAGTATCTTAAACAACAAGCTTTGCAAAGAAAAACTTCTGATATATTTTTCCAATATTATGTTATTTTCTTTTATTACCCACTTAAATTATAGCTAAGCTAGGTAAAAAATCTTCCTTGTATGAAAAATTAGATAATTTTATCTGAAAAATTCAATTTGATTAATTGGCTTAGTTTAATATACTACAAGAATATCTGTTACAAAGACAATTTTCTTAATAAAAAATATTAAAAAGATAAAAAAATAACTAAAATTTGTGTTATTTAACATTTATTAATTTTAACAACACTTAATAAATACTAAATAAAATAAATTTTAACTGCTTAGCTAATTTTTTTTTTTTTACCAAACATTTTCATTCTTTGACTTAATCATTTTACTCATTAGTCTTTATTCAATTTAAAGATAGTCTAATTAGTAATTTTAGACCCATTTTTTACCAACCTTGTCAACCATTGATTTTATCTTGATTCCTTTCAAAAAAAAATTCCCTTATAGTTCTCATTGGTCCCATTCATTAGGTCCATGTTCACATGTTTAGAAAGTACATCCCTCAAGTAAATCCAAAGCCAAGTCATGCAATGCAACTAAATTTAACTGGCAGAACTCAGAACTGAAAAAAAGTGTTTATATTATTAACCAATATGCTTTGGTTTTGCTCTTCTTGAATTGTTGACCCTGTCAGACAAATTCAAACATAAGCCTATCCCATTTCAATAGCAAATAAAAATAAAAACAAAAAAAGAATCACTGTGGCTTTGTTTAGTAGCAGTGTTACTCTAAATTTTGAAGTAGAACAACTGGTCCAGCAATAGAGACAAGAGCAACAAATTAGCAAAATACATAAAATATATATTGTGACACACCTTTTGCTAATACAACCAAATTTGTCATACATGCATGGGGACCTTGTCTTATAATAGCCAAAACTATATAACATCAATCATAAATAATTAATAATAAGGCTGTAGAATCACGATACAAAAAGCATATTTAACATAAAAACAGAATATAATATATGTAGTTAATTATGAAAAAGAGCTTGGAAACAAATGGGATAGATCTCAATAATGAAGCATCTCCTTGGCTTGGATAGGCTTGAACATTTTCATGTACCTTGGCTATAGTAAATTTGAAATTGCACTTGAATTTAAAACTGCATTTATTTACAGATATAGAACACTGAAACACTTAAATAAGGACTAGAAATATAAAATTATGTTTGGCAGATAAAACATGAATAAAGATATTATGTATAAAAATATTGAAT
This sequence comes from Arachis duranensis, assembly GCF_000817695.3. Lineage (NCBI taxonomy): Eukaryota > Viridiplantae > Streptophyta > Magnoliopsida > Fabales > Fabaceae > Arachis > Arachis duranensis. Next base: position 105,207,473 of record NC_029781.3, read on the forward strand.
TAGTATACTTTATAGAAAAATACAAAAATATTAACAAAAAATACAACTTATTTTTTATTTTTTTATTATTTATCAAATTTTTATCATTATATTTTTTTATGAAAAAAATAAGAATAAATTAAGTTTTCATAATCTATTTTTCACTAAACAAAATATAAGAATATTAATTTTTGGTCATGTTTTCTGAACCAAACATAGCCTAATTGAATTAGGGTTAGCATGAGTGATAAACTAAAAAGTAAAAACTCAAATTATATCTCACACAAAGTGAGTTCGAGTCATACTTAATCGATATATAAATATTATTTTAAATATTTATTAAACTTAAGGACATACCCTAATCTTAGTGGAATAACTGATACCGAGACCAACTAAACTTTTATATATTCAAATTCATATAATGCATTTATATAATTATCCACAAGAATTAGAATTATTTCATATTTCCCTCTCTTTTGTTCAATGCACAATTAAGTGGCTACTATGCAGAAGCCTTGTGACTTGAAAATCAACATTAATGATGAGGAAATCTTCCTTTTGAACAAGGTACTCAACCTATTCATTATTATTTATATTTTCTCTTCTAATAATTGTTCTTAGATCCAAAGAAAAATCAAAAGGTGAAGACTGAAGAATCTAGTTCATCTTATTTTGCAGGAGGTTATGTCAAAATTCAGTGGAAAAATAGAGAGTCAAATCCAGAACAAGAACAATAATAAGATGATGATTGAAATGAATGATTTCCCATGTGGTCCAAATGGATTTGAGCTTGTTTCAATGTTCTGCTACAACAATGGCAAGATTCCAATCACAGTTTCCAATGTCCTTATCCTCCATTGCAGTGCACTCTACCTTGACATGACTGAAGAATTCTTCACCAACAATCTCATCCAACAAACAGAAAATTTTCTTGACAGAATCTATCATTGGACATGGAATGACACACTTTTGAGTCTCAAGAGTTGTGTTTCATTCCATTCCTATGCAGAAAACTGTGGAATCTTGGACAAGATCATGTTTGCATTGTTGGCAAAGATTGCTCTGAACTCTGATCCAAGCCTACTTCTGTTATCTCCTTCTTCGTCGCCGTCGTCGCCAGAAAACAATAACAAGAGGTTTTCTTTTCAGGCAACACCAAAGACTATAAGACAAAGTTTTCCAAGTAAAGCTTGGTGGTTTCAAGACATGGATTCTCTTCCTCCAATGATTATTGATAAGTTTCTCAGATGCATTGGCGGTTACAAGAAGCATAACAACAACTTAGTCCTCACAAGGTTCCTAATTGATTATCTGAAGAAATCAGTTCCTCCAAGTAGAAGCAAGAATGGTGAGTATTCGAGTATTGCCGAGACAGCTGCTTATGGAGTCATATTTGTTGGGAAGAACACATTTTCTTGCAGAACACTTTTCTGGGTGCTAAGGATTGTGTCTTGTTTTGGGCTTAGTGAAGGATGTAGAATGGAGATGGAGAAATTGATTGGTGGGAATCTTGAGCAAGCAAGATTGGATGATTTGTTGGTGTGCGGGAACCATATGGGGCTGTATTATGATGTTAATTTTGTTATAAGGTTAGTTAAATTATTTGTTGAGAGCAACAATAATAATAATAGTGAAAGTTTAGAGAAAATGAGGAAAGTTGGAAGGTTAATTGATAAGTATTTGAGAGAGGTATCAGCAGATCAGAATCTGAAGATCTCAAAGTTTCTTGGAGTTGCAGAGTGTTTGCCTGATTCTGCTAGAGATTGCTTTGATGGCCTCTACAGAGCCATTGACATCTATCTTCAGGTTAGTTCATCAAAATCTTTAGAAAATTTGACATATTTTACTATTTAAGGAAGATATATTCATATGCAGATAATGGTAATTAAGAGCTGAACTCGGTGAAGTTAATAAATAAGAGTTGTTAGATTCAAATAATTTAACGGTTTTTAACTATCAATTTCACGCAAAATTGACTGCACTTGAGTTTTCACTTAATTAAGATGATAATATTTATTATGTTAAATAATTTAATTAAATATATCTATTTAATTGATTTTAATTATTATTTTTACATAATAATATTTTTATTTAAATAATTATTCTACTAAACTGCTTAATATAATATGTGTATTATCTAATTATTATCTTAAAGGCAATTTTATACATCTTTATGTGGATAACCACAGTCTATTTTTACCTTTTTTTATTTCTTAAACAATCACCAAATATTTTTTTTCTTAATGTCTTATCATCACTAGAAATTCTTACGAAAGTAAAATTTGTTTGTCCAAATTTCAGTTCAAAATACTGAAATTTACCAATTTGGCTCAATATTATTATTATTATTATTATTATTATTATTATTATTATTAGCATGATTATGATGATATTCACTGCTACGGGAAACGAATTTTGCCAAATGTCTGTATTACTCTAAAAAATGTTGTACATACAAAAATTTAAATAATCTAAAGATCGAAAAAAAAACTGCATACTCTTATAGTCTTATAAATGTATACATAATTAAAAAGTTTTGTTCAGTTCACTAATATTATTTTTGAATAATCTCTCCACAACAATTACTTCTTTTAAAAATTTTAATTTTGTAAATGTATTGCTTTGATGTTAGTGACTTAGTGTTAATAATATAATTTTTATATTTAATTTCTAATTCAATTTTTTCTTGGTGGAACTATTCAATTTGCAGTCTCACCCAATGATTCCATTTGAAGAAAGATCAAGATTGTGCAGATGTCTTAATTATAATAAACTAAGTTTTGAAATTTGTAAAGATCTTGCAAAAAATCCAAAAATACCCCCAAGAATTGCAATGCAAGCACTTATTTCCCAAAAAGCAAAAATTCCACAAAGTGTTTTTGCAGTTAATGAAAAGGGCATAATGGACCATTCACAAATAATCTTGTACAATGAGTCCAACACAAACAACTTGTTCTTGGAAGAGAAAGAAGACATGAGACTAAACTTAGAAAGCATGCAATTAAGAGTAAGGGAGTTGGAGAAATTATGCAACCAAATGAAGAATCAAATGTCAAGGTTTGGTGTCAATAGTAGTAATAATAATAATGGGTTGCTTAGTCCTTCTTGTTCTGGAAATGGGCATAGATTCTGTTGAATAGATATTAGTGTAAATTCTTGCTTGGTTGTTTATATATGGCTAAGATATATATTGATATTTCATTGAATTGTATAAAAAATTGTATTGTAATTTTGATTTTTTTTTTTTTGAGTGTTTAACCATACGTATATATTATATTGTAGTACTTGCAGGGTTTAACATTATATGAAATATTTAGTTACGTAAAAATGATATTATTTTTGAAAATAAGGTAACAGACGTGGTTAATTGTGTTGTTCGATCATTCTATTGTGTTAATAAATTATGTGATAGTTAACTTATATTATTGATGGTTATATATCAAAAATGACATAAAAATTATTTTAATTTATATTTTTATGTTTTATAATTATAAATTGTTTGTTCCACTTCAAATGTTAAGCTCTCTCTTAAAAAAAACGGATGAAATAAAAAAATTCTTTCATCATATATGATGATACTTAAAAGTTAAAACTACAACATAACTTAAATTATGAATGAAGCTAAAGAGTAATTGGTGCATTAAGCTTTATTGTTGATAAATAAAGTGGAAAATTCCTTTATCATAAATTAAAGTAATTGGGGTTTTGAGGTTTTAGCACGGCCAGACATGAATTTAATAGTGGCATTTGGTGTTTCTCATGTACATGTTCACCTATATTGGGCTTAGACTTCTTTATTGAAAAGAAATTACATATATATATATATATATATAGCAAAGATAAAGAAACTTGAATCTGCGATTTTTTAAGTGAGTATGGAAAGATTATACATTTGAGTTATAATTTATTGGCTTACTAAAAAAGAACTTATACATTATAGAATATAGAGTATAAATTATATCTATAACATTTTTTATCACTAAAAAATCATTTGATATTATTTTTTATATAAATCAAAATTGATGATTATATATAAATTTAAAACGCACATGAACATGAGAGGATAGAATATAGTTCTATTGATATTCATTTTTTTTAAGATTTAACGATACTAAATATACACTAAAATTAGCTATTAGTATAAAATAATATTAAAATATAAAATATATATTGAAAATAAATTAAATTATACATATATTTAAACACAAATACATTAGTGGCTGTAAATATAACTATTTTTAACGATTAATATATGAATGATCATCGTCTAAATAAACAAACATAACTAAATATTGTATACAATAATTTAGGCAATTCAGCCTATCAAAATTAATCACATTAAATTTTTTTAAATATATGGTTAGTTGAATGAAAAGAAGATTCAGAAAGTATCAAATTAGAAAAGAGGATGAAATAAAAAATTGACAAAGAGTAAAAGATAGAAAAAGATTTAGGAATATTATTAATAAAATAGTCTAATGAAATTTATATATAAATAATTTTTTTATGGACATAATATATAATAAAATTTAATGACATCTTTTGATTTATGTAATTGATTTTATTTAGTGAGATAAGATTTTGTTGTTGTTGTTATGGTTAGTTGAGTGAGACGGTTTGGTTGGTGTGCCAATTGGCCAAAGCCTTGCTTAGTAGGTGTTTGATTGTTTCTAAATAAACAAATGAAGATTGGGATTAAGATGGAAAGAGTCCTAATTGGACGCAAATTGGAGCCTAAATCACGTCATGCAATGCATGTTGTTATTATCTCATTTGACTCCTTGCCATTGTCAACACTCTTATGCAAATCAACCAGTCCCCACTCCCTACATCATCGCCACATTCCCATGACATTTGAAATTACAGACATGCCCCTAAGACATGCAATCTTTATGCTTAGTCCACTCTTGATTGTCAAATCCTAGGGGCATTTCCGTCACTCCGCACACCAAATAGGGCCAGTTAGGTGCTGTCTCCACCGGCATCAGTTGGAGATTCCGTTATTTTGCGTCTCTTTTGGTGCCAACACATCGGATTTATCGTTGCAAACTTCCAATTACGCGTTGAAAATAGGCCAACAAACACTTTTTTATTAAGGAGAATTGAAATGGACCAAACACTAGCAAAGGTAAATGCTGATTAATAGTTTAATACAATAACACTTTCCATGAATAATAATAATAATAATAATAATAATAATAATAATAAATGTATATCATCATTCTTATTTTAATTTAGTAAAAATTCAGGTGGTTAATTTCATGTCAAATTGATAGTTGAGAATTGTTCTGATAAGGATACTCTCTTCGAATTATAAATCGGTTTCACACTATTTGACTAAATTATTATCTATTTAACGATCCTTAACTATCATTTTCACGTAAAATTAACTGCACTTAAATTTCTACTTTTTAATAATGTTCTTTTTTTATAAATTCATACAAAATTACAATATAAAAATATCAGTTATAATTAGAGTGAATATCTCATTCAACTCTTGATAATTATCTCGAAAGAACAACGAAATTCTCAAGAAAAAAAAAACACCCAACTCGGTTTCTAATCTTTTTTTAGACTGATTAACCCTTGTAAAAAAATAACATTAATTTTTTTTTGACATAAGAACTAATCAGTCATATAAAAATAAATCTGAGAAACTGAGTTGGTATTTTTTTTTTGTCAAATACCTCGTTATTACTTGAGGTAAGTGTCAAAAGCTGTTTTTAATTTTTCTCCTATAATTATATATAGAATGACTTTATCATTATCCTTATAATAGAAGCAACAACATAAGAAATTTTCAAAATAAATCACCATAATTAAGGCATTGGTTAATTAAGAATTTTTGTTTTCAATTTTTAATATATTATTAATATATTCAATGCATTAAAAACTTAAAATATGTATATTTTCTGTTAATGATTATCTTAAAACGTGTCTTTAAAGCACTTATTAGCAAAACACTAAAAATATTAGTTAAAAGGAAAAACTGAAAAAATTTAGCTCCTTCAATGTATTCAATATATATAATTTTTTTTAAAAAGTTACATTTAATTTATATTTTTCATTCAAAATTTTACTTATAATGTCCATGAAAATTGTGTGAGGTACTTATTAGCAATATCCTTCTATTACTATAAAAGGCAGACTAATTACTTTTCAATTAAACTATAATATTTTTTATCATCCAATGATTGACTTCATTTTATGGTAATACAATTATTGACTTGGTTAATGCACCATTTAATTCCCGTCAAAATGAAAATAATTGTACCATTTTATGGAATAAGAAAAGAACATATATTATAAATTATTAATAAATTGGTTAAATAAAATAATTAAGAATGGAAATGTCTAATTTTTTTAATTCATAAAGAAGTTTAAATCATTTCCCACTTCAGGCAAACATACAATTAAAACACTCATTCTAGTAATGTACTAATAAAATACACATATTACAATCACCTATACCATCAAAACAAAATTAAAATTAAAGATTTGACAAACATAAATACATATTAAGGTTATTAATTGAAATTTTTATTAAAAATATATAAAAATAAAAAATAGCTAACTTGCACATGTTAAAAATATAATAATAAAATATTTTTAAATTTTTGATGTTAGGAGAACATTATAATTTTTGGCTATTAGTTAGTTAGTAATGTTTAAAAATATGAGATAAAATATATTATTGAGTTACTAGTTAGACTAAAAAAATTAAATTAACAATTAAATAATAAAAAATAAATAAATTCTAACAGGATTGCTACACATCCAAGTATTTTTTTTCATCGAAATCTATTCAAGTAGGTCCAACACCAACAAAAACTACTCTCATTAAAACAGCGTCATTACACGTGCTTTTTCTTCTTCTCTTCTCCGCGCTTCTTCTTCTTTCAAATTCAAATTCATGCATACATCCTCTTCTTCTTCTTTCGAATTCACGCATACCTCCTCCTCCTTGTGCACGCAGATTCTTCTTCTCCTCTTTCGTTATTGTCATCATGCAATTGCTGAATTGAATTGAATGGACGCAGGTATTCTGAATTGAATTGAATTGATATATCTAATTTGTAGACACGTGTGTTTTGAATTTGATTTTATATAATAGATAATGTTCCGTTCATTTATTACTATACAATTGTTTCACCTTAATAACGTGTTCGCTTCATTATGCAGAAAATTGTTTTAAATTTGATTTTATATAATGGATAATGTTTCATTCATTTAGTAATATACAATTGTTTCACCTTAATATTCGGTTTATTATGAATTGAATTGAATGGATGCGGGTGTTTTGAATTGAATTGAATTGATAATTTTTAAATTGTGGACACACGTGTTTTGAATTTGATTTTATATAATGAATAATGTTTCGTTCATTTAGTACATAATGTTCCGTTCATTTAGTACTATACAATTGTTTCACCTTCGATTCATTATGCATAAAGCTCTTTTAAATTTGATTTTATATAATAGATAATGTTTCGTTCATTTAATACTGTACAATTATTTCACCTTAATAAATTTATGAATTGAATTGAATATACCCAGTGTTTTGAATTAAATTAAATTGAATTGATAAAAGAGGAGGAGAATAAAAAGGAAAGAAAAAAATCTGCGTGTACAAATTTGGAAGAAGAATAAGAGAAGAAGAAGGAGAAGAAGAAGAAGGGAAGAAGAAGAACCGCAAGAATTTGGAACAAGAAAAAGAAATAGGAGGAGAAGGAGAAGCAAAAAGAAAATGAGAAAAAAAAGGAGAAGAAGCGCTTAATTTAAAAAGTTACAATAATTTAAATAGACTTAGACAAAAATTTTATTTGAATGTAAAATTTTATTCTAGTTCTAATAGCTCTAATAAATTTTTTTTAAGAATATACCTTTAAAACACAAGTCAGCAAAATCCAAACAAAAAAGTAAAAGACATGTATTCTTAGCTAGCTAAATCTTAAAATTAAAACACTCGTGAATTCCACGTGCAGTGACACACATACAT
>NC_029781.3:105215488-105230306 GCF_000817695.3 Arachis duranensis
GAGCCAAGCGAACTTTAGTTTGGTTAGTAGTACTTTTGAATGAAAGAAAATTCTTGAAAAGTTCCAAGTAAATGTATATTAATTAGATCATCATATGAGTATTTTTCTTTCCATAGAAAAGTATAGAAAACGTAAACACTCAAATCATATCAATAAAAAAGACCACGTCTGTCTCTTCCCCCTGTATTTCACTGACCCCTTCATCGTACTCCCTCAAATCCGTTGCTTCCATTTTTAATTACTATCATTACTTAATCAAATTACTTAATCAAATCCCACCCTATTAAAAACCCACCACTCCCATCTCAAAGCATCCTCATCACTACTCCAACCTCGTTTTCTTCACTCCTCGGTTTTCCCAACGTAACCGTTTTTTTTCTTCTCTTATAGTTTTGAACACTAATCTCCATTCGTAGATAGCATAGAAGAAACAAACAAACAAAAAAAATGGGTTCTGAAGTGGAAAGTCCTATTCCAAACGAAAACCATGATTCCAACGGTAATAACGTCAACAACGACGTGACCGTTACAAAAACTCTAACAATCGTGCAACCTCATTCGCTTCTCCCGAAGCCAGCACCACCAGCTAAACTTAACAGCAATAATCGAAACGACGCCGTTTCGCGTTTGGCAGTCGGGAAATTCTTCCGCCAGCGCAGCAACGACTTGTCGTCTGCGATCTCAAGAGGCATCTCGTCAATCAAGCAATCCATCGAAAACGACGAGTCGTTTAACAAGAACGACAAGGACTCTAGTGGCGACGTTACGGAGTTCAATCTGCCGGGAGTCAAGGTGGTTGTGACGGATAAAAAAGAAAACGACGTGTCGTTTTCGACGAAGGGACGAGTGATTAGCTTCTTCTCGAGGTCCAACTGCAGGGACTGCAGCGCGGTTAGGAGGTTATTCAGAGAGCGAGGATTGAGGTTCGTGGAGATCAATGTCGACGTGTACGTGGAGAGAGAGAAGGAGCTGGTGGATCGGACGGGGAGCAAGACGGTGCCGAAGATCTTCTTCGACGGGGAACTGATCGGAGGGTTGGTGGAGCTGAACGTGATGATGAGGAACGGCGACGGAGAATTGCGGCGGCGGTTGTTGAGGGAGGAGGGAGGGAAATGTTCCGGTGCTGACGCGCCTGCAGCGCCGGCATACGGATTTGATGATGACGTGGCAAAAGACGAAGAAGAAGAAGAAGGGGAGATGGTGAGGGTTGTGAGGGTGATGAGGCAGAGATTGCCGATTCAGGACCGTTGGATTAAAATGAAGCTTGTGAGGAACTGTTTCAGTGGGACCGACTTAGTGGACTTTCTCCTTCATTATCTTCACTCTTCTCGTCCCAAGGTACGTTAATATATAATAACTATTTATTTTATTTTATTTTATTTTTTAGTATATTTTAAGTAATACAAAATTGTTGTACTGTTGATATGATATTATTAGGATTAGTTTGGTCAATGTTTTCAAATTTTGAGTATGAAATTAAACTTTGGTACACATTCTGAACTTTCCCATCAGTTATCACGTTTTGGTGTATGTTGATTTTTTTTTAAAAAAATTTAGTGTACATGATAGTTATTAAATTAATTATTATATATGTATAAATATATAGTATTTAATTTATATTTTATATTTTAGTATACTATACGAGTGATTAATTTAGTAATTGATTTTGATGATTGATTATCGTATAAGAAGAATGCTAAAAGAGCTAGTAAAATTTATTATTTTTGATTTGTAGTTAATTAATAATATTTAAAAATATAGATTAAAAATATATTATTAGATTGTTAAATTGAAAAATTAAATTAATAACAAAAATACTAGCTACCAATATTAAATTCCGCCTAATCTTGAATTTTTTCATCTTATAATTTGGCCAATTATTTTCATTGTTTTTTAATTACAATAGAAAATTAGAAAAGAACAACTAGGGGCCTAGCATAAGTGGTCCTAAGTACTAATGAGATCAAAAGTATAATAAACCAAACAAAGCCTGTTGGCTGGTGGGGGAGTCCCAAAGATATATGGACTCATTCCATTGACCCAAAATGAGAAAAATGGCACATGGGTTTGAATGATTGATTCTTTTCTCGACTGTAAAATTTTCAAAAGTTTGGGTTATCACTTTCTTAATTTGTAGGATTAAACATAAACTTTTATGAAAGAGGAGTTGGTACGATGATTCATTGATTCATGTTAAAGAAGTTTATAAAAGAATGAAAACTAAGATATTTTACAATTACTTCTTAAATAATTAGTAATAATTCAATCCAAATAATTATTTTTATAATTGTTAAACAAGTACAATCCCGATTTCTTTATAAACAAATAAATTCTGCAATATAAAAACTTTAAAAATAAAATACCAAAATGAATTATTTATACTATAATATTAAGGCATATATCCTTATTTTCATTTCTAACAAAAATTTCCAGGCTGTGGAGATTGGAAAACAATTGTGCCAGAAGCACTTCATACATCATGTTTTGGGGTAAGAAAAGAACTCTCTGAAACTAACTATACATATACATGCACCATATATAAGGGACACTCTTAGTCTTATAGTGATTTTCTTATATGTGTTTTGATCCACAAATGATAGTGAACCAAAGGCTGCAGCTGAACTTTGTGACAGGATTACCAAGATTATGTCAGCTATTCTTGAGTCTTATGCTTCTGATGATAGAAAACATGTTGATTATGTGGCCATTAGTAAAAGCGAAGAATTTAGGAGGTATATTAAATGCTTCAAAACACCACAAATACTAAGTTTTTTTACTATGAATGCATAATTTGCAAATTAACAAGCCTACTCTTGGAAATGCAGGTATGTTAACATGACCCAGGATCTTCAGAGGGTGGATCTGTTGGAGCTATCAGAAAACGAGAAGCTTGCTTTCTTCTTGAATTTGTATAATGCAATGGTAATCCATGCTGTGATAAGAGTAGGAGTGGGGCAAGAAGGTGCAATTAACAGGAGATCCTTCTCTGATTTCCTGTATTTGATTGGAGGACATCCTTATTCTCCTAGTACTATCAAAAATGGTATTCTCAGAAGTAACAGAAGGTCACCATATTCATTAGTTAAGCCCTTCAGCACTGGAGACCCTCGGTTAGAGGTAATCTGATTTTTTTTTTTTTATTTGTTATATATTTCTTCTGGTTGGTTCAAAATTCGCAATTATATATATCAAAGCTTAGTTGGTTTGACATAATACGATATTGATCTTATGTTTTGGTGAATTTTGTTTTTATTTTTTTTTTACCTCTAAATTAAAAAAAGAACTGTTAGAAAAGTTTTCTTAAGCAGGGTAACATAATTGTATTGTATGTTCTGTTTTGCTTTGTTTTGAATAAGTGAGACACACACTTAAATAGTAAGTACTAATCATGAAACTATATATACTCTCTTAAAAGTCAAATTCATAAAAGAAAATTATCTACATAAAAATAAAAACAGTGCTGCAGCCTCAGTTTGTGTTTTCCAAATTGATTCACTTTTTTTCACTATAATTAAGTGAATACAAAGTAACAGTAACTTATTATTTCTAATTGCAGCTTGCTCTTCTGAAAATGAATCCGTTAATTCACTTTGGAATTTGTAATGGTACAAAGTCAAGCCCAAAAGTGAGGTTCTTCTCACCCCATAGAGTTGCAGAAGAACTGAGAGGTGCTGCAAGAGAGTTCTTTGCAAATGATGGAATTGAAGTTAATTTGGAGAAGAGAACCGTTTATCTAAGTCCCATTTTCAAGTGGTAAGCAAAATTTTTCCCTACTTTTCTTTAATATGGAGTTCATTAAATTAGTTGCATGTAAAGATTTTTTTTTATGCTTTTAGATGGTTTTTGCTTATTTAAGAAATATTATTTATAAATAAAAACAATTTAATGGTAAATTCGTAATTACAAAATTGGCAGGTATGGCATGGATTTTGGACAAGAGAGAAACATTCTAAATTGGATGATAAGTTACTTGGATCCAAATAAAGCAGGCCTTGTGACACATCTCTTGAGTGATGCTGCTTCTGTTAATATCTCATACAAGAATTATGATTGGTCAATAAATTCTTGAGTAGTAGTATTGAACAAATTTTGATTCATCTCCTATCGCCACCAAATTCTTGAGATGTTCATTGTAATTTTGAAGGGTGTGTGGGACAACATGTGTATATATATCTTTTTACATGATAAAAATTTATTGATGGTAGCATTCAAATTAAATCCTTCAAGTAAAAAAAAAAAGAATTTATCCGCTCAATCTAATTTTTGTCATGTCATTATTGTCTTAACTCTGCATGCATTTACTAATATTAACAGCAACGACCAAAATCAAATATTTAAAATTTACCTGAATCAATAAAAATATAAAAAGTAGCTTTTTCAGGCATAAATTATATTCCATAATTTCAAGAAATTTAATTAGGTCAATGGCATGAAACAAATGAACCTTTTCATGCATTCAAAGATTGTGACAACATGTTGCTTTGCTAAAACCACACATAAAGGAAACCACTAACATACCTACATCCTAACCCTCTCTTGACATCCTTTAATTAATATAAAGAAGCTCATCAATTAATCACCATTGCATTCATTTTTTTATGACATATTACTAGGTTCTTAAAAATGGGACAAGAGACAAGCCCTTCATTAGAATGCAACATGGGAAGTTTGGTGCTATTGATGTTAATGTTTGTTTCATGGATGCTAATACATAGATGGAGTCAGAGGAACAATAAAGGCCCCAAGACTTGGCCTTTTCTTGGGTCTGTGATTGAATTGTTGATGAACTATGATAGGATGCATGATTGGCTTGTTCAATATTTGGCCAAGTCAAAAACTGTTGTGGTTCAAATGCCATTTACAACCCATACTTACATTGCTGATCCTGTTAATGTGGAACATGTGCTCAAGACCAATTTCAATAACTATCCAAAGGTAAAATCTAAATGACATCCTTTCTTTTCCTTTCAATGATGGGTACTAAATTCTTAGTTGAGAATTTGTTTGGAAGATTAAACTTATTTCAACCATAGTATATTTGTATAGTTGTTTTTGTTTTATATAATCATTTATATGAAAATAAATTATTTACTAGTATTACTAAAAAGTGGTTTTGAGATAAAATTACTATAAAAAGAGGCTTGCTAACATATATATAAAAAATTATATTTTAAATACATTAAGTCAGTAACTACATAAAAAATTAAAAAAATTTCTATTATTATGCTCTTAAAATAATGCAGGGTGAAGTGTATCATTCTTATATGGAGGTATTGCTTGGAGATGGGATATTTAATGTTGATGGTGAACTTTGGAGGAAACAGAGAAAGACAGCAAGCTTAGAGTTTGCATCAAGAAATTTGAGGGATTTCAGTACAAAAGTTTTCAGAGAGTATGCCTTAAAATTATCTACCATTCTCTCCCAAGCTTCTTTCCTCAACAAAGAAATAGATATGCAGGTGCCTACAAATATTTACATTCATTAATTTATGGTCTTATTTTTATGATTTTACTTTAACTCTTCATTTTTTGTTTTGATTTTGATGGATAATTCGTTCTCTAACCAAAGTAAATTATAATTCAATCCTCATTTATTAAATGTTTAATTACTTCGTCGAATTTTCAATTAGATCTTTATTTTTTTTTTCAATTGGGTCCATAATCTATATACCATATCAGATTTTGTAATTAAGTCTCTGTCGTTACAAAAACATTGAAATCAACTGAATATTCTATTAAATAAAATAGAATATTCAGTCAAGTATTAGACATATTTGTTTTGTTTAGTGGAATATTCCGTTAATTTCAATGTTTTTGTCACGACATGAACTTAATTACAAAATCTGATATGGTATAGAGACCCAATTGAAAAGAAAAAAAAAATATAGGGACCTAATTGAAAATTTGGTAAAACTATGTAAACCGACAGAATAATTAAACTTTATAAAAAAAAGCGGCATTTTTCATGGATAAAAACCAAATTGTTATTTTATTTTAATTAGGGACCAAGTTGGCCAAGAAAAATAGTAGTTAGAAACCAAATTGGGTATTCAATCTAAAAAAATATTTTGAATACAAATATTTTTAAAAGCATTTGATTTAGGTATCTATGGTTATTTGTTAGTTTCTAATTCCTATACTAAATCTAAGCCAAATTACAAACACCAATTTCCAATTTTGTAGGAGTTGTTGATGAGAATGACTTTAGACTCCATATGTAAGGTTGGATTTGGTGTGGAAATTGGAACCTTGGCTCCTAATTTACCAGAAAATTCTTTTGCTCAAGCTTTTGACACTGCAAACACCATTGTCACGCTTCGCTTCATCGATCCGCTATGGCGAATCAAGAAGTTTCTAAACATTGGTTCAGAAGCACAGCTTGAAAGAAGCATGAAAGCCATTGATGATTTCACTTACAATGTCATTCGGAGAAGGAAAGCAGAGATAGAGCTTTCTAAAAACAATGGACAACAAAGTAAGGTATATATTTATACAAATTAGTCCTCAAAACTTCGAATTATAACAAATTAGTCCCTGAAAAATGTACGTTATATTACAAGTTTTCGAAAAATCATAATACTTTATTTCTCTAAAAATCTTAAATTATAACAATTTTAATACATCATTGAAGTGTGATAAATTGGTTTTCATTTTTTTTCTTGTTAAAATCAGATAAAGCATGATATATTATCAAGATTTATAGAGCTAGGGGGAAACAATGCCACAGACAAGAGTCTGAGAGATGTTGTGTTGAACTTTGTGATCGCCGGCCGAGACACGACGGCGACAACTCTGTCGTGGGCGATATACATGGTGATGACACATGCTCATGTTGCTGACAAGCTTTACTTGGAGCTCAAGACATTTGAGGAGAACAGAGCAAAAGATGAAGGTGTTACTCTGAATCAATGTGACATTGGAGACTCTGAATCATTCAATCAAAGAGTGGAGCAATTTTCAAAGTTTTTGAATAAAGATTCATTAGAGAGATTGCATTATTTGCATGCAGTCATTACAGAGACACTAAGATTGTATCCAGCAGTTCCTCAGGTATGTACCTGCATCTCTTGTAATTTTTTTTTAACAAGAAAACTCGATACAATATAGTAGAGCGAAAGAACATAAACAAACAAAAAAACAAAACTAAAAAAATAAATCTAATACGCTGTTATTTCTTATGTTACCATCAACAGCAAAAGGAATTTACATGACTTCATTCTTTATAGTTCGAAAACGACCTATTAATAATTTTCGCAATACTTGGTTTTTGTTCTAAAATATCTTTTTGTTTTTTTCAGCCAAACATTTCAAATAACCGCAAAGAATCACTTCTTACACTTCTTCCTACTAAAAATTTTTCTCCAACTTTTAAAATGTTACAATGTGTTTGGAACAAGATATAGTCTATTATTAACGACGGTTTTAAATTGCAGTTAAAATTTCAAATATAAATATATTGTGACGGCATAAGGTGATATACTTTGCAATCTAAAACCATAAATTCGATCTATTTTCAGTGCAGCCTTAATTTCTTGTATGATATATCAATGGTTGAATGTAGGATCCTAAGGGAGTGTTAGAGGATGATGTGTTACCAGATGGAACAAAAATAAAAGCAGGGGGAATGGTAACATATGTTCCATACTCTATGGGAAGAATGGAATATAATTGGGGACCTGATGCACCTTCATTCATACCTGAAAGATGGTTCAAAGATGGTGTTCTCCAAAATGAATCTCCATTCAAATTCACTGCTTTTCAGGTAACTTCATCACCCATTCAAATATTGTTATAGGATTGCACATATGTGATGAATTAATTATTCAAATATGGAAACAATTTCATGAGTTTTTTATCTTATAAAATGGTAATATGTTTAAGAAAAGACAGTTTTATTAAAAAACAGAACTAACTAATCATAAGACAAAGGGTCGACTCCAAGTCATTGTTTTTTTAACAATTTGGAGTCCAACTTTTATTTAACATTATTATGGATACGAAAATAATTAAACTCGACTATCAACTGCACTTATTACAAAATATGATTGACTACAAATTTAAGCAAAGAGACGTAATTTTAAAAAAAAAATTGTACGATTTTTTCGATCTAAATAAAGTAGGACTTCAGGAAAAAGATTTGATTTGAGTAATCTAACAAAAAATTATCAGAGTTTTAATTTTTTTTTAAGTAGAAAGACATAAATAATATTTTAAGTATGGATTTTTCAGGGAGGGCCAAGGATATGCCTTGGGAAGGACTCAGCATACCTACAAATGAGGATGGTGATGGCTATTTTGTGCAGATTTTATAAGTTTAATTTGGTGGCTGGTCACCAAGTTAATTATAGAATGATGACTATTTTGTCAATGGCTCATGGCTTGAAGCTAACCATACAAAGGCGCCTTTGATCTATAATCTCATCACATTTTTTATGTGATGCAATAAATAAATAAATCTTTCATAATTAAGATTTTCATTATTATTTATTTGCATGATGCAGTTGTAGGTGTTGCTTCTTTCATTCAAAAGAGAAAGAAAGAGAAATGAATTGAACTAGCAATTAAGGGGGCCAAAATAACAAGTAGTTCTTGTTCTGAAATAAAATAATGTAATATGTAACCTGAAATCAAAAGATAATGTCATATACTAACTAAATTTTTCAAACTTCAAAACTATTTTATTAAGAAGAATGTTTTACTCTTTATATATCTCTCTCTTATACATTTATATTTTTAATATACAAATAATGATAAAATATAAAAAAATAACAAAATTTTCTTTTATACTATAAAAAGATGAAAAAAATAACTTAGTATATAAAAAATAATACAAATATCATTTTTCTTCATCAAAGGGATATTATTAGAGAAATTTGAATAATAAATAGATACTATATAATATGTTATTAATTAATATTAATGCTAATTAATAGTACTTACGATGACATAATCAACAATACATGATATGAGAGTATTTTTTTTTTTTGAAACAAAAAACTCAATACATTAAAGTAGAACATTGATAAAAAAGTACTAGACAGTAAAATAAACTAAGCATCATATGGGAGTTTAGTTACCAAAATACATACAATGATGACAAAATTAAACTCCAAACAGTTATATTAGTAACCAATATGATAACACAAAAGAGTATCAACCTAAAGATGAAAACAAAAGCCTTAATCTTGTGCTTCATAGAACAAACACACAACCTAACTATTTTGATTTTACAGTTGAAACTTCAAAGATAGGATTTTGGTCATCAACAAGTTTGAAGGAACAAAAGTCACCAGCATTCAATTTGCATTCTTTTGCAAAATTCAACCATCCTTCAGAAAATGCACCGCGTGCTAACAATTTCACTGGCCGTAAAATTTCTCCAAATTTCAAATTCACAAGTTTTCCAAGACAATCTTTGTGCCTACGACAAAATCCATTTGGTATGAACTGCAAAAATAAATAAATAAATAAACAAATAAAATGAAAAGACAACTTTATGAATAAGTAGCTTATATTACGCAATACGCACGATTTTGATGAAAAATCAGATGCAATTAATTTCATATGAAAGTGATAATTGAAAATTTTAAATTTGTCAAATCATTTAATAACTATCAGTAACTGCACTTGAATTTTTGCTTATTATTTTCCAAATTTTAGGATATCCATCTCTTTTTCATATTTTTTTAATTTTTAAAATATTTACTTATACAGTAGATCCACTAAGGTGATAATCTTTAATTTCAAGGATAAATTCATCATCCTGCATGTTGGGAGCTCCTGCAGAAATATAAAGAGAATGAAAATATATTTATAGAAATTAAAATAATATAATAAATCATGTATCCATTTTGCTCTAAGCCTTTAGATGCTTTAGACCAAAAAGTTTTCTTATTTTAAAACCACTTAAATATTTAAATTAATAATTTATTCAAATAAGAAATTAAACTCTCAAAAACCAATTGTAAATATGGCATGGCATGATCATTGTATCCACCAAAGTAAAATGGAGAAAAAAAAAAGGGGAAAGAATAATATTTACTGTCACGGATTCTCATGAAAGTTCCATCACTGCTTCTTTTTCTTTTTCTAGATTGACTGGTTTGCCCTTGCACTTTCTTTGGCTGAGGGAGGCTTTGATAATGGTCTGCTACATACCATAACAATTAAATAAAAAAAAGCAAATAATATACATTGTTTTTTAAAAGAATATTGATTGAAAATCTCAATTCATCCTCTAATTATCTTTCTAATACTAAAAAGAGTAAAAAAAACTTAAATACAGATGTTATTTTCTAAAAACATCAATAATTTTCTTATTTAAAAATTAATAACATAATTAGGAGAATAAGTTAGAACTTTAAATCATTTTTTTATAAAAATATAAAAAAATTCAAAATTTCTTTATCTAAAAATTAAGAGGACAATTAAAACAATGATGAATTATGACTCACAATAATTTTTCTAATCATAATACTAATTTCTACCAAAATTGGGCTCATTTTCTTTATAATTTAACCTTAATTCAACTCAAGATTGTTCATATAACATCTTTCAAGCAATATATTCGAAGTAACTTTATATTAAACAACATCATCAATAATAATAATAATAAGTGATGAAACAATTAAAAATGATGAAACCTGGCAAGTTTTGGTGGCAAAGGCTTATTGGTTGCTGTTTGGGTCTGATGAGAAAAATGTTGAAGGAAAGTGGAGTGTCCTTAATCATCTCAAAAACACAAACATCACCAAATTTTAAGCCAAAATCATTGGAAACATTTCTCCAACCAGCACTGAAAGTAGCTCTATCACCACAAAATCTTAACACAATATCCCATCTCATGTTACCATTAACTCCAATTTTGGCTTTTCCCTCTAACCCATGTAAGTGCACTCTCGAAAACTCGATTGGTATACGCTGTTCCAAAATCATGGTTTACGAGGAAATAAAACACAAAATAATGTTACAACATAGTCAGAAATCACTAAAAATTTTTTACACTATTTTTTTTGACATTTTGTATATAAATCTAATATTATATATAAAAATATAAAAAAGGAAATTGATTAAAAACATGATGAATAATCTCCGTTCCAATAATTCCGCAAGTTTTATCTACTAAGCATGAGTTTGACCTTTTAATTTCACAACCGCAATATCTGCAATAACTAATATAACAATAATTAGGTATATTTTTAAGAAGGTAGTTTTCATAATCTTAAAAATTAAAATTACCGAAAAATACTATATTTTGTTGGTTGTTAAAAACAATTAAATATTGTACTCTACTCAATTTTATGGTAAACTTTTTTTCTCAACAAGTTATTATATACCAGAAGAGGTCAAAAATAAAATAAATAAATTTATGCAATGCATATAAAAAGAAAATGTGAAATAAAAATTCATAAAATAGAAAAGATGTGGAGAGAAAATTACCAGTAGATCATGTGAAATATAAGATCTTTGCATTTCTAGTATGAAGCAAGGATATTTTGAGTTTAGGCAGAAAACTTGGGCTCTATTCATCAATGCTTTTTTGCTTTGAAATTCTACTGCCAACGGTTTATTATCCTTCTTCGGAGCAATTTTTGAATCACTTTGAACTCTTTTAAGTCTTTCACTACAAGCTCCTACAAAATTCAAATTAAATAAATTCAACTACTTTCACTATTTCTAAGGTAGAAGAAATTCATCAAAATAGCATGCATAATCAAATATGGGATTTTACAACTTGTAAACCTAAATTTTCAATAAAAAATGAAAAAAATTAACTTCTTATAAAATATCCTAAATTTTATTTTTTGAAAGCTTTTTTTGTATCCGCTAATGTTTTTAAAAAATTTAGTGCCAAATAAACAACAATTTTATCAGAATAACCACTGACACGAACAAATAAAAAATAATGATCATATATTGCAGCTCTATAAATCGAAAATTTTTAAAACAAAATTAAAACTTCAAACTATTTTTTACCTGTTCTACTTCTTCTTCTGAATTGTTTTTGCTTTTCATTAACTATCTCAATAGATTGATCCTCGTCGTCTTCATCATCATTATGATTTCTATTTGTCTCTTGACGGTGATCATTACGAATACTTCTCAAACTTAAATAATCGATCTCCATAGCACTCAAATCAAACACTATGAGTTCAAATTTAGAATCTCCTTTAAATTTAAAAATGACAAAATATTGGTGTTTTAGTTCTAATAACTCCACAACTCTTTTCCAACCATCATTTAACCAAATACTTTCGTCTTCCTTCCTGCTCCATTTTACTTTTATTTTATCACCCGTTGGTAGCTCCAACAATACGGGATTTGCTAATCCTTTCCAATATTTCTTCACAAAACTTTTTGTCACCTTCTGAAAAAATAAGCAATAATATATAACAATATTAATAGCATGAAAATTAAATAAAAATTGTACATTATTTAATAATTTCTCAACACAATTTTTATTTTTTGACTACAATGAATAAAAATGCATTGAATTTATATATGGTATGAAAGAAGAATTTAAATAATAATACGAACCGTTTCATCATAAAGGTTGGGATGACGAAGAACCTTAAAAAACATGTTATGGTAGGGCATGTTTGTTTGTTGATGATGAAAAAGAAGA
The DNA here is from genome assembly GCF_000817695.3 of Arachis duranensis. Classification (NCBI taxonomy): domain Eukaryota; kingdom Viridiplantae; phylum Streptophyta; class Magnoliopsida; order Fabales; family Fabaceae; genus Arachis; species Arachis duranensis. Next base: position 105,228,114 of record NC_029781.3, read on the forward strand.
ACTGAGAATGAAAAAGAGTTAAAAATAAAAACTAATAGATGTGATTTATGAAGATTGAAGAGTGATGAGATTAGGGTAACTGAATCATTTTCAAGGCGTTATTTATATATAAAATTAATGTAGACTTGTAGAGTACGTTTTTGCCTTGGTCACGCTACAGTTTTTTAAAATAAAAATATTTTTTAAAAATTAAAACAATAAACAAGTTTTTTAAAATTTAAAATATGAAAAAATAACTGAATAATCGAACATTTACTCTTTGGTAGAATATTTTGGGAATCGCTTAAAAACTAGATATAATCTTACTAACATGTGCTTTAAGAATATATTTTAAAGATATTATAGAAAAAAATATTTTATTAAAAAATTATTACAAAGATATTTTTTTATATTTTTAATATATTAACTACATAAAAATTTAAATTTTTTATTATTATATTTTTAAACTGTGATCTTGAAACATAATATAGTTAAATTCTTTAAGATAACATAAAATTTTTAATACATCTAATATGTTAAAAATATATTCAAATGACTTGAAATTTTAAAATGCAAATTAATTTTGAAATAAAAATAGAAATTAATTTGTCCAATAACTCATAATGCTTATTTAATTTTTATTCCCTTCCTCCTTAATTGTTTTTCCCCCTAATTGCAGATGAACCGTTTCTATTTGGGTCTTCGTGCCCCTTTCATTGCAAAAATAAATAAATAAATAAATAAAAGAATTTGCTAAAATAATTTGGTATAGATAATTACAATTAAAAATGTTTACAAAAAATTTTATTAAATTAAATTTAAATTTTTTATTAATAATAATATTAATTTGTGCTTTTAAAATACATATTAGTTAAATTCTAAAAATTCTAAAAATTAATATTCATATAGACACAAATATATTTAATGTAGCCTTTCAACAAAAGACACCTAAATAATTTTTTTGTGACTATACCATTTTTTTATTTTTAATATTGGATTAATAATGTTTTTTTAAATTGTGATTTACTGTGGTATTTTTTTAAAATATGGAATAATTTAATGTACAGAATACAAATCGGACCATCCGAATTTTAGATACACAAATCGAACCGTCTATTTTTGTATTCGAACCATCCGATTTGTATTGAAAAAATTAAAAAATTTTGGAGTACACAAATCGAACGGTCCGATCTGTGTACTCCAAAATTTTAAAATTTTTTTAACTCCAGTAATTTTAAAAAACACCAAACATCACCACGTTAAAATATAACACTCATTCTACTACTATATCCAAATTTTTTAGCCTGACTATACACCTAAATGATATTTGATGTGGTAATATTTGCTCTATCAATATTAAACATACTTATATATAATATAATACTATAATAATATAAGTAAAATAAAAAAACTAAATAAAAAATAATTAAATAAAAAATATCATATAATTATTTTTATTATAAATGTAAATTTTTACGAAAAAAATTACAATCCAGCATTCAACAGAAAATACGTTACATGCATTCATGGATACTTAATTCATAATAATATATACATAGTGCTGGTTAGGATAATATTCTCCATATATATATCCATTTGATAATTACTAAAAAAGATTCATTTGACCGAGTCGATCTATCGGTTCTAACCGATTTTTAAAACTTTGCTTAAAATATATATAGACAACATTAACAAGATCTCACGATTTCATTTTCATGAACCATGCTCCTCCCTAGAAATGGAAACATGGAACACAAAATTAGTGGGGTCAGTGAGTTCAAAATGACAAATATCTCCAACAACTAATTTGCATTCTCTTGCGAACTGAATCCAACCTTTACAAAACGAACCAGAATTCAACACTTTCACAGTCCACAATTCTTTTCCAACTTTAAGTGTCACATCTTTTCCAACACATCTTTCATTCTGGCGAATAAACTTTCTTGGTATTTTCTGCAAAAATAAAAATATCTTTAATTATATAGCATACAATAATTTATTTATATTAATATATAATATACAATATTCTAGTAATTAATCCGTACCACGAGTGTTGATGCCTTCAATTTTGATTTTGTTATCAGAAGCTCGAATTGATTATTCGCCTGCCTATTGGGCCTTTCGGACTCTGTTAGACATTAAAAAAAAAAGAAAAAAAAAGTTTAGATTTTGCAACCAAAATAAAATTAAAAAAATAGGAAAATTTTAAATATA
>NC_029781.3:105230395-105237361 GCF_000817695.3 Arachis duranensis
TAAGAGTATATTTAAAAAATATACTAGTAATTTTTTTAAAACTTTCTATATTCAATATATTAAAAATAAAAAAAAACATTTTTAATAATTTTTAGCGAACCTTTTTTTAATAATATCCATGTTATGCATGTTAGAATACAAGTTAATAAAATTGTATTTGATTTCCGTTTTTATTTTTAATATTTTCTACTTTTTGAATTTTATAAAAAATATAAAATCATAACATAAAAAATAAAAAATAAAATTTTTTGTTTTTTTATATTTACAAATTAAAAAAATACCAAAAATAAAAAAATATTAAAAAGAAAAACAAAAAATAAAACTGTAAATCAAACAGAAAAACAAAAAATAAAACTGTAAATCAAACACACCGTAAAAATTTTATTAATTAATAATGACAAAAAATAAATTAAAATTAATTAATTAATTAAAAGTTAGAACCTTGGAATTGATGAGGATAAGATGATGATGATTCTTGTCTGACTCGGATGATGTAAATTTTGAAGGAAACGGGTTCAACTTCCGTCATCATTTCGAATACACAAACATCACCAACTTCTAACTCGTTTTCTTTTCTAAATTTGTGCCAATCACCATAAATACTTGTTCTGTTCTGAGAATCACTGTAACTGTATTTGATGCTCCATTTAATGTCTTCATTATCACTAACCCAAATTGTGCCACTTCCTTTTAATCTATATAAATATTGTTCCGAAAATGAACATGGTATTTGCTGCATATGTTACAAATTAAATCATGCATGGTTATTAAAAATAAAATAAAATAAATCCACAACTGTAAATAAATTATAAATTTTTTATTGTAAATAAATTTAATTTTTTTTTATGTTTTGGATTTGATTATTCTATTTAGTTAAAAAAATAAATAGAACATCGACTGAAGTAGTATATAATTTTTAATATCAACACATGACTTGGCCCCAATTAACTTTCTTTTGTTATTTTAAAAATTGATTAATAATAACAAATAATAAAACTACACCAATTAAAAATATAACAATATTAATACAAAATTTGAAACTACTACAAACTGAAAATATGAAGCACAAAAAATAAAACATGTAATTTTCTGTGTGTGAAAAAGCATATTTTTACTAATAGGAAATAAACTCTACAAAATATAGAATCAAGTTAATGAATGTGTGTTTTTTTTTAATTACCATGATCCCGTAATCAACATATGAACGCTTCAAATCACGAACAAAAGAAGGATTTTTCAGCTTTGAAGAGATGGCTTCAGCCCTCTCCAGTGCCTTGCTCCGGTTATCATCACATTTCATATTTCTCCTCACTTTTTTGAGCATGCTTTTACTTGTTCCTGTAAATTCAAATAATTATTTAAACTATTTCATTTTCAGTATTTATAAGGTATTTTTTTTTCAAAAATAGGAGACTAGAATCCGTAACTTCTTAATTGAATATGAAAAAATTATACTATTTGAGCTATTACTCATTGGCTTATTAAAAAAAATACTTTTGATAGATATATATTCTTCACTATAAGGTATATTGATTCTATTGACTTTTGAATTTCTTCAGTTTTGTCTCGAAATATGAGCTGAATAATGAAATAAAAAATATAAAATAAAAAAAAGTTAAAGTTAGATTTCAATTCAATTACCTTTTGTTTTGGTTCTCTTTCTCATCAAGAGTGGTTTAGAGTGCCATTCATCATCATCATCATCATCATCATCATCATCATCATCATCATCATCATCATCATCAATTACAATATAGTCATGATTTTCATGAACTTCTTTGAGCATGCTTTTACAAGTTCCTGTAAATTCAATAATCAAACTATTTTATTTTCAGCATTTATATAATAATAGAATCTAATATAATTTTGATGCATCCTCAAACAAAAAAGTAATTTTTTTTTACATTAGTAATATGAATGGTTATATGAAAAAACAAATATAATTTTTATACTCTAGTGCATGCATTAAAATTGAACTTTATGTATATATAATTTTTGTATGAAACAGATTCATGTAACTCTTTTACCTTCTCTGCTTCTGTTGTTGAATTGTTCTGGCTCTTCAGCAATAATCTCAATAGAGTCATCATCATCATCACCACCATCATCATCATTTTCATTTGCACCTTGATGATGATCATCGTTATAGAAACCTCTCACACTTGAGTAATCAATTTCTAAAGTATTCGGATGAAACACTATGAGTTCAAATTTCGATTTCCCATTATATTTAAAAGTCACAAAACATCCATGCTTTAGTTTTAACAATTCCACAACTCTTCTCCATCCTTCCTTTAACCAAACGCTATTATTTTTTTTCTTGACCCATTTTACTTCTGTTTTATCTCCAGTTGGTAGCTCCAACAATAACGGATTTGATAATTTTTTCCAATTTTTCTCTACAAACTTTGGTGGTATCTCCTGAAATAATAAACAATATATAATAAATTAAATATTAACAATTAACAAAAAATTATATATACATTATTATTTAGTAATTTCTCGACATAAGTTTATGTTTTTATAATGAATAGGAATGCATCAAATTTAAATGGACATCAGTGATGATATTGTTTTTGGTCAAAGAATTAATAATAATAATAATAATAATAATAATAATAATATAATACGAACCAATTCATGAAGTGATGACGGCTTCTTCCATTTTGGTTGGTTTTCCCTCAGTTGGTTGGGATCAATAAGAACCTTAAAAAACATGTTATAGAAAGCCATATTTGTTTGTTGGTGAAGAAGAAGAAGGAAGAAGAAAAAGGGTGATGAAATTAGGGAATTGAATCAATTTCATAGGCCACAGCAAGTTATAAATAAATTTTAAGAAGAGTATAGAGTACGTTATAGCTCATGGAGGAGAAATGTATTCTAGAAGATTTTGGATGTTCATAAAAATGTTTTTTAAAAATTAAAACAATAAAGAAGCTTTTTAAAAATTAAAAAAATAACTGAAAGATAACGTAAATTCATTTTGACAAAATATTCGAACATTTACTCTTTGGCAGGATATTTTGCCAGTCATGTTAGCTTTTAAGATAACATAAAAGTTTTTAATATGCTAAAAATATATTTAAAAGACTTGAAATTTTAAAATACAAATTAAGTTCTATGCCACTAATCACTGTATAAGTATATAGGTAACATCAGAATAGAACGATAACATAAAATTTATGATAAAAAAATTAATGTTGGCAATAAGTTTTTTCATAGGTGCATACTTTCAATACATTGACTAATTTATACATGTCGATATGAATAAAAAGATAAACGAATAAAAAAATATTATGTAGATTATATTTATTTCTGTCAATATTTATTTTTTATTTATTGTTTAAAAAATATTATATCATTGTATCTACAAAAATATTTTCATAAATAAAAATATTTTAATACATATAATGATAAAAATAAATATAATCTACGTGTCATTTTTTAATTGCCCATAAATTTTATTATATCAGTACATATAAATTAATCATCATACTGAAATATTATTTCCTAATCCACCATAAATCTTATTATATCCGTACATAAAAACTAATCATTAAATATTCACTTTTTCGGTGAGTTATTTAAGTTTAGTTTGAATAAACAACTTAATTAAGTTAATTTTAAAAAAATAGTTTAAATAATAAATAATTATATTAAAAATAATTTATAAATAAGTTATTTTGTATTTGAGTTTTTAATTCTAAAAATACTTATTTTATAGAAATGTGATAAAATGTAGTACTATTGTGAGAGAAGTTATATTTTTTAAACTTTTCTATAAGCTTCTAAATAATTTTTTTAGAAAGCTGTGCTTTAGTTTTAAAAATTGCACCTGATATTAATAGTACTACTTTTTATAAGTCAAAAACTCAAAAAAGTTACCATTTTTAAAGGTCCGTTTGAAAAAATTTCAAAAAATAATTTTTTTGAACTTTTGACTTATGAAATAAATTTAAGAGTGTAAAATGTGATTTCTAATCCTTCATTGCTCTCTCTTTTATATTTATTTTTTGTCCCACTTATAAAATTAATGGTGAAAAATCACATTTTACACTCTCAATTATTAAAAAAAATTGAGAAGGTCCATTTCCGTAGTATTAAAAATGGATCCATGTCTGGTGTAATTTTCAAAACTAAATTACAGTTTTCTAAAACGTTATTTAAGAGCTTATGTTATTTAAGCTCTTTTTTTCAAAAAGAAGTTAATTATGTTGTTTATCTAAACTTTTTTTAAATTGTGCACAAATATTAAGACAAATATTAAACTTTTTATTAAAAATATAATAAGATCTCTAATCAAATATTTTTGGAGTATCATTTTGATATTTTTAAAAAATAAATTAATTTAGAATTTAAATTGATAGATAAAATAAAACTGATCTTACTTTAAAGAGATAGTATCACCTTGATAGAAATTAATAAAATTAGATTTTTAATTTTTAAATTTTACTTTAAAAAAATGTAATTTTTTATTATTTATTTTATAAATAAAATTAAAAAAATTCATAAAAAAGAGAACAATCAAAATAGTATCAAATTTTATTTTTTTAATTTTAAATTATTATTTATGACATATAATTTTACAAATATTAATGTGCTGTTTTGTGAGATTCAAAACAAAATTAAATTTAAATATCGGATTAGAGATGGGATAATTTTTTTGATGCGTAGATAATTTTAATGTAAAATAATGATACTTTACTATTTTAATATTTTACATTATTTTTTGAGTATTGCTAGAGACAATGAACTATTGAGTTACAAAATGAACATCACTTTTATTATGCGAGTACTAAGGATAATAAAGTGTACAATAGACTATTGAGTAAATTTAAACTGATTTTAGAATTCACCAACGATCGAACTCTTGACATTTTAGATCTAGAGTTCTAATATCATGTTATGATACAACTCATTCCAAAAACTTCAGCTGGTAAAAAAGAATAACACTAATAGTTATATCTCTAATACTTCTTAAATCTCTATTATACGTATAAATATTCCATTGATTCCTATACTTTCTTTTATAATAATAGGACAAAATATTATTGGCGTTTTATAATAAAAATTTTAATTATAAAAGATAAAACATATGTGTTCTCAGGGATGCTCTAAGTAATTTTAAAAAAAAAGAGAGAAAACTAAAGTATCCTTAATACGATTTTCTCTCTATTAACTTTCTACTTTTTTTCACTTCCTCTTTTCTTTTAATAATAGAGAACACAATAGATTAACATTAATAATTAATGACTTCTTGAAATGAGAAAGCCGACTCTTAATTTACAACAAAAATAAAAATGAAAATAAATAGTCAAATATGAAATGAAATACCAAGATTCTCCATACAATCCATTTGATAATTACTACAAAAGATTCTCCCCGTGACTTAAAAAATATAAAGACAACATTAACAAGATTTCATTTTCATGAGCGATGCTCCTTAAAAATGGAAACATGGAACACTAAATTTTTACGGTCACTCAGTTTAAATCGACAAATGTCTCCAACAACTAATTTGCATTCTGTTGCAAACTGGACCCAACCTTTGCTAAACGATCCACCATTCACCACTTTCACAGTCCACGAATCTCTTCCAAATTTAAGTGTCACATTTTTCCCAAGACATCTTTCATTCCTCCGAATAAATTTTTTTGGTATGGGCTGCAAAAAATGTCTTTAATTAAATTTTAATTATATAAATACTATATGTTAATATATAATATAGAACATTCTAGCAACTCGTACGTACTACGAATACTGATGAAGTGAATTGCTTTAATTTAGATTTTGATATTCGAATCTCGAATTGATTATTAGTCTGCCTGTTGGGACTTTCAGATTCTGCGCATGAAAAAGAAAAGAAAAGAAAAATTAGATTTTGAAACTCTGAAGATGAAGTATACGTAATAACCGAAATAAAATAAAATAAAAGAAATTGCAGAATGATATATTTGAAAAAAATAACAAAAAGAAAAGAAAGAAAGAATACTCTGAAGCACGTGACATTGTGGAGATCTTCCTGAAACCCTATCGTTTCTTTTTCTCTTTCTAGTAACTTCATCATTATCTTTGTTTTGCTCATCAGCTTCATACCACAAGGAAAACAATGAATTAATCATCAAAGGAACAAAAATTGGAAATATTTAAAAATAATAATAAAGGAGCATTATATTAATTATTTTTATAAGCACACCTTATAGCACAAGTTACTGAAGTTATTAGTAAGACTATTATTAAATAAAAAAAATAAAGGATAAAGTATATATTTAAAAAAAAGTTGTCAAAATTTTGAAAAATATTATTTTATTTTAAAAATGTTCTTAAATTTGTAAAAGAATTTAGATGAATCTAATTAAAATCAGTCACCAAAATTAATCAGAAATAAAATAAAATTTAAAGTATTTTATAAATTTTAAAAAACAAAAATTATACTTTATCTAAAAATAAATAAATTAATTAAAATTAAAGTTAGAACCTTGAAATTGATGAGGAGGAGTTCGTGGTGATTGTTGTGTGACTGGAATGATGTGAATTTTGAAGGAATGGGGGTTGACTTGAGTCATCATTTCAAAGACACAAACATCACCAACTTGTAGCTTATTTTCCTTGCAAAATTTGTTCCAACCACCATGGATTGTAGTTCGTTTTCTAATATTAGAGAAACTGTATTTAATGGACCAATTCGAGTCTTCATTGTCACTAGCCCAAATCGTGCCACTTCCTTTTAATCCATTTAAGTATTGTCTTGAAAATGAAGATGGTATATGCTGTGTGTTACAAATATAATTCACTCATTAATCAATTATTAATTTATTATGTATAAAAAACATAATTAGTATTTTATAAAATTTTTATTATGTAACTATAAACTAGTATAATTATCTAATTAAAAATATATAAAATATATTTATGCATAAAAATATAATAATATAATAATCAATTTTTTTTCCATCTATTTCAATG
>NC_029781.3:105237559-105264746 GCF_000817695.3 Arachis duranensis
ACTAATAAAATATTCAGTGGCTTCTATGCTATGTTACACCAATTGAAAATATAACAATATCAATTAAAAAATTGAAACTACTACAAATTGAAAATATAATTCACAAAAAATATAACAAAAAAAACATATTTTACTAATAGGAAATAGAGTCTAAAAAATATAAAATCAAGTTAATTATGACTTTTTATTTCTTTTTAATTACCAGCAGATTAGCATTGCCATGAACATATGAAGGTTTCAGAACAAGAAAAAAAGAAGGATTTTTCAGCTTTGTAGATAAGGCTTCAGCCATTTCTATTTTCTCCCTAACATTATTGAGCATGCTTTTTCTAATTCCTGAAAAAAAATGATAAAATAAAAGTTATTGAGGTAGAGAAATCTAATATTAATATGGTAAATAAATAAAAAAAAAACTTTTGATAGATATTCATTAAAAGGCACATTATTTTTTTTAGTCAAGCCTAATGCTTTGTCTTTTGAATTTTTTCAACTTGGTTTCAAATATGAGCTGATGAATAACAAAATAAAAAAAATAAAAATAGTTGAAGTTATTAGGTTTTGATTACCTGCTTTGTTGGTTCTCTTTCTCTTTGGTTCCTTTTGAATATCATCAACAACAATATAATCATGATTAGTTTCATGAACTCCACAATCTGAATGGTAGTTTATTTGTGAAGCACTCTTATCATATACTTTGAGCTCAAAACATGATGATGTTTCTTTGTATTCAAATGTTAACAAAAATTCATATTCCAAGTGACACAACTTTACAACTTTTTCCCAGTTATTTTCCAACCAAACTTCATCATTTTTCCTTTGACTCCAATATACTTCTTGTTCTCTGTTATTTGGTAGCTTTAGTATTATAGGATTTGATATCCTTTCCCAATATTTTCTCACAAAACTCTTGGGAATCATCTGAAAAAAAAAAATATAGAGAATATATAATTGAGTTAATTGATATATGAGATGCTATAACTATTGCTGAATTTTTAAAAAAAAATTGTGCATACATTATGTTATAAGTATGATGCAAAAAGAGAAAAAAAAAATACTTACCAATTCTTTTTTAAACGTGTTGTGTATAAGTATCTTAAAGAAACCTGTTGATGAATGCAGAGACATTGTTTTTTAGAACTTAGATTTGAAATATATTATAGTATTGTGAAAATTATTCAACACTCTCCCTAAGTGTTAATAAGTATATTAAATTACCACATAAACAACGCGCTCCCAACTTGTTGACTCCCTGTCTATAAAATTCATTCATTTGTAATTATACTAAATAATTTCATTTTCAACAAAAACACCAATATTTTTTTCATATAAAAAAATTAGCCCAATAACATTGGCACTTGTTATAAAATTTTTTCTGATTTAATTTATTCATGTGTATTTCTCTCTTTTTTTATTATAATAGACTTTTTTATTTTTAATATTTTCAATACATTAAAAATGTAAAAGGTATTAGAAATGTAAAAATTATTATTTTTTCAATAAGTTTTTGTAAAATATTTTTTATAGTATTTTTGACATATGTCTTTATTATTGAATTATTAATTATAAAAAAAATTGTTTTAATGAAACTTTATTTAGTGTGATATGTAGTTTATGTATCTGTATGTTTTAGCAGAAAATTATAAAAATATGATTATCTTGATTATTAGAATGTTAAAACAGACATGAAGATTTTTTTTTAATTATTTATTCCTTAATTATGTTAAATAAATCTAATTTATTACAAAAACTTATATTAAAAAAATCAATTATTTCAAACAAAATATAAAAACTCAAACGAACTTTTAAATTACAGTAAATATTATACAACACCTAAGTTTTATTTTAGTTAGGAAAAATATGAAAGAATATTTTAGAAAATAATAAATTATTAGATACATATTTAGTAACAAAGTTTTATAAAGGATTAACGGTCACTCTGTTATATATAATGAATATACTTAATAATATATTATTATATTAATAAAAAATATCAGAGAAAACAAAACATTAACTTTATGGTGTTTAAAGTTTTTTTTTTTCATTAGAAAATTAAATAAAAATTTCGCACATTTTATATTGATTCATCTGCTATCACCCACTAGGCCACTACCCTTATCAGTTTTTTGTTTCCAATTTTACATGTTATGTAACCACTCACTGCTGAGACGACTGGATGTGACTGAAAGTTTGGAAATTGAAACACAAATCTATTGACGACGGTGATGATGTAAGACTCATCATGAGTATATAAATAAATAATTTGCAGAATATATATAATATATATTTTAAAAAAAGAAAGACTCATCATGAGTATCCAAATAAATGGCTTAAACTTGTTGGGTTAGTTTGTTGATCTATTTAAATAGATTAAATTTTTTTTTAATAATAAATCAGATACATATTTAGTTACTAATTTTTACAGATCTGTAATATATAATAAATATATTTAATAACATACTATTATTAAAAATATTATGTAGCCATTGACAACAAACGCGATTATTTCATTTTTCTTTGTTTCCAAGAACATATTAAACAATCATGTCATATTTGTACATAAAAAAATAGAGCGAATATCCCATCCTTCCCTGACAATTATCTCGAAAGAACAATGAGGCCCCAAAGAAAAAAAAACACTCAATTCGGCCCCTGATAATTTTTTTGGGACTGATTAGCCCCTGTACCAAAAAAAATAACATTAATTTTTTTTGGCACAGGAGCTTCGTTGTCCTTTTGAGGTAATTGTCAGGGGCCGGATTGAATTTTTTTTGTCAGGGGCCGAGTTGAAATTTTTTTTTGTCAGAAACCTCGTTGTCTTTCGAAATAATTGTCAGGAACTGATTTGAGTTTTTCTCTAAAAAATATCTTTTAAAACAAATTTAAATAATTTACTTGTCTGTGATCCGATCTATTCTTTTATATAAAAAAAATTACGTTGCTTAAACTAGTCGTTCTTTTATATTTGTCTCACCCATATTTTGTTTTTTTCTTTTAGAAAAATAGAAATCTTTATATTGATTAATATATTACATATTCCTATAGTAATAATAATAAATAAATAAATAATTGGATTAACTTGGAGTTCCAATAAAAACACTGAGCACATTAGAGTGATTGATGAGGCGGCTGACGGTACAACCTCCTACCGCCACCGCCACCCCACCCTATGATAATGATACGATGTTTACTTGCTAAGCAAGCTAACTAGCTATACTCAATTATAATTTCAGGCTTTTTTTTTTTTCCAACCATATCATTTATTCACACTTTAATTTTAATATTGGACAAACAAAGACGTTTTTCAGTGTTATTAAAATTTGGTGTGTTTCACCGTAGCATAAAACGGATAAAAATTTTTGTTATGGAAGATAGAGGTGTGCAATCCAAATCTGTTGGGGGTGCATGTGATTTTATTTTAATATGGGATTAAATAATTGCAGAGTCCGATTACTTTGTAAATTAAATTTTAAAAATTTTTTAATATCAAATCGGAGGGTCGGATTTATTTGTTGTGATTTAAAAAAGAATTCATAAATAAGAGGATCCGATTTGTTTGTTGTGATTTTTCTAAAAAAAAATTTTATAAATCAGAGGGTCCGATTTATGTTACTAATAAATCGCATTGTCCGATTTTTATTCCCAAAATAATCCGAGGGTTCGATTTCCATATTTTAAATAAAAAAATTCCACATTTGAGAATAACACCTTTAACATCCATACTTCTAAAAAATACCATTTCTATCCCAATATCAAAAATAATTTGCGGCATAAAAGTGGATGTTAATAAATCGGATACTCACGTTTTTTAGTGTTATTAAAATAAAACTGGATGTTAATAAATCGGATACTCACGTTTTTTAGTGTTATTAAAATTTAGTGTGTTAGTTTCACTGTAACATAAAATTAGATGTTAATAAATTGGATGTTTTGATTTTGAAGTACACAAATTCAACCCTTAAATTTATATTTTATCAAATTTTAAAATTTCAGTCTTTCATAAAATTTGAAGGTCAGATTTTTCTAATAATTTTATTACTTTTTAAATTTAACCCTCAAATTTGTTAGCATCTATATTAAAAAAACACACCAAATTATCATTCCAACCATTATATAATACAGGTACATGATTTAGGAATAGTCATTGTTATGTATTTTTTATTTTAAGGATAATAACGCTTAAAACAAAAAAAGAAAAATATATGTTTACAAATTGCAATGTAATCAACTCTTGGATGCATGTGTTTGGTGTAGCTCTCACTTCACAAAATTATTTTATACTATACCAAATATACCCCTTTCGTTTAGCAACTAAAAATTCATTTACAATGAACAGAAAAAACTTCATATCATCAATACATCATGGAAAATGAAATTATCTATTAAACTATATTTTTTTATCTTCTGAGTGTTACGTACATATAATATAAACCAACTCTAGTGTCCTTTTCTAATTGAAACTTGGAACTTAAGATTCTCCAAATCAATAAGCTCAAAGTGACAATAATCACCATACTCCAATTTACACTCCTTAGTAAATTTGGACCAACCTTGAGAAAATCTTATATACCCATTATTTGGATAATAAAGTAATTTCACCTTCCATTCTCTCTTCTCATGAACTTGCAAGGTTGCAAAATTGTTCCACTGCTTACACTGTAATTCTTTTATGTATTCAGTTGGTATCACCTACACCAAACAAAACATAATAATAAAACTTTATTAGTTCAAGAATAATGGTTAATAAATGTTATTAACAATATATACAAGACATATAGAATATAGTTGTTGCATTTAATCATTTATACACATGATGATTATTCTAATAAAATTATGTTTTCATACCGCATAATGACTTGTTCATGCTTGATGTGTATGGTGAAGTCATTCATTCTTGGGCATGAATCCGAAATTAGCTTTAGAAGTTTTATGCTTTTTAAGGAATGGTGAAGAAGAAGAAGAAGGAGGCCTATAAGAAGGGCCTTCTTGCTCTGAATATTCTAAAGTGAACAAAAAAAAAAAGAAAAGTAAAAAAAATATCCTAGAATATTGTACATTCTTCACAAATTAGCAAAAATAAAAACAAAGATTGGAGTTACATGTGTTATAAAAATAATTAATTTTTAATTTTACTAAAAAATAAGTATAAAAAACACACGAAGTGTATCAAAATTAAAATCTAATAATTGATAATTATTTTGAGAAAAAATATATAAAAATTTAATAAATAATAATGAGAATATAAAACCATGCAATATTTGAATTCATTCCATTTTTACCCATCTCTTTCTAAGATGACATATAAAAAAAAAGGAACAAGGAATTAAATTAATTATTGATAAGGGGATATATGTAAATTACCAGAAGAGCTAGGAGTCAAAGGGTCTTCTCCATAACTACGAATATGAACTTTGAATAAAATATCGATTGGATCGACCAACTCAAAGACACAAGCGTCACCAAGTTTCAAACTATAGAATGTTGAGAATTTCTTCCAACCATTTGTAATTATAAATTGCCTGCAAGCAGAAATTCTCATCTGCACATCCCAACATTTCTTCGGATCATCAACAAGAAAGAGCTTTGCATTTCCTTCTCTTTTCCCAAGAATTGGTTTAGCAAAATAGCTTGGTATAACCTGTTTTCATCATTAATTATTAGTTATTAGTAATGGCAAAAAAAAATTGGATGAATTTCAAGTGTTAAAAAAATACTACTATATAAGATTAAAAAAAATCTATAAAATTAAGGTTTAAAAAATAATGAAATTGATGAAATATGAAATAATAGTTACCAAGAGGTCTCTGTCAGAATAGGTTTTCCCAAGTGCACATACAAAAAAGGGATTCCCAGTTTGGAACCTACTCTTCACTTTCTCTTGAAACTTCTTCATGGTTTTATTGTCCAACACTTCTGAGTTATCTATAAGAGCCAAGTAAACAAAACTTCAATAAAATTACTTTAAATTTGCATATAACAATTAACATTATTATAACATCCTTTTTAAAAGAAAAAGAAAAAGAGAAATTACCATAATCTTTTTCCTTGGCAATATAATCAAAACTCCTAGAAGCTCTCCTTTTTCTTTTAGTGTTACTGATTTCACCATCAATAGAGTAATCTTCAGGCTCTTCTTTTATAATTTTCTTCCTTTTGAAACTACTAGTTTCATCATCGGAAATTACCAGTGGTGGTGGTGGAGGTGGTGATTGTAGCGGTGACAAGAGAGATTTTCGTCTTTTTCCATTAACAAACTCAAAAGAACAAGCATCACTCTTTTTTTCACCCTTTTGCCCTTTTTCAACAACATTAACATTAACATTATCATTTTTTTTCTTTGACACAGAATTAGAACAAGGGTACTTAATTTCTAAACCACTTGAACCCAAAACTATAACATAAAACTTATTATTATTATTATTATTATTATTATTATTATTATTATTATTATTATTATTATTATTAGTTTTTTTCACTTCGTAACGGAACAAGAGAAACTGTGTCGCTTGGAGAGACACGTATTGTGCAAATTCTTTCCAACCGTGGCCAAACAAAACGTCACCGTTTTCATCCCTTGACCAATGAACTTCCAATTCAGCTCCGTTTGGAAGACTTAGAAAAACAGAACGTGACGTAATTTCTTTCCAGTATTTATGCACAAAACTCTTTGGCAATCTCTGTAAACAAAAATTAAAATAAACTTCTTAATTAGCTTCAAGAACGAACAAGAAATTCAATTAGGGTTAGTGCATGAAAATTAATCCCAATTCAAAACCCCTACGTAATCTTTACTAAGACTATTGATACCTATCACTCTCTATGTTAAAGCTACATACTTTGTATTTAACTACTACTAATTAGTACAATTTGTTGGGTTTAAGTATTACCCTAAGACAAAAGATTAGGGTTTAGCATAAAAATTAATCCTAATTCAAAACCCTACTATTGGGAATTGAACTGCACATGATTCATTCTCCTATGTTGTTTTGGTGAACCCTTATTAACGTGACCAAAATTAGAGAATTGCATGGAGAATTGAAGAGATAAGAAAGAAAAAAGAAAAAGAACGGGAAAAAAAATTGATGTATAATTATTATTACCAGAAATCCATCACCAAGAAGGTTCTTTTCAAGAATAACCTTGAAGAAGTGAACGACATCACGTTCTTGAGAAGACATAGTTGACCACTGAAATTGATCGAAGCTCAGGAATTTGGAGTTAGAGAGATGCAAAACTGAATTGAAAATGTGTGAAAATTAGTTGCTAAATTGATGGATTAATGAATTGTTATATTTATATGGGAAGTGATTAATTGTGTAATTGAGTAGGTCCCACTTCTAAAACATTTAGGAAATAGAAATTGATTGATATTGATACTGAAGAGTTTGTTTCAATTTCTAATTCGAATCTTTGAGTTATTTTCCGTGGGAAATAGACAAATAGGAGATATTTAAGATTTAGAAAAATCAAAGAAGATAATGCGTTTTATCTCCTTTTAACTACTTACCCTTTTTTTTATTTTTTATTTTCTATTTTCGGTGTCTTCCTAATAATTAATAAACCATATACTAGCCAATATCTAATCTAATCAAATGAATTTCCTTTAAAAATATTTCTTCTTTTTAGTAATTCTTTTACAAAAAATCTCATATTATTGGAAAAAATAAAAAATAATTCCTATACGATCTTCTTTTAGTCTTAACTATATATTTTTATTTATTATTTTCATGTTATATGTATAAAGTGTAAACAATGTGTCTTATTATTTTAGATTTATGGTGTGGATGATATAATTTTGATAATAATTTACTTAATTAAATTAATTGAAAATCTATATTACGAGATTATTCTAAATTTAAATGTAATAAAATTTTATTCTTTATTTTTTTGTATAAATCGTGGCACTCCTGGCCTCTAATTAAAAAAATATATAAAAAAATTTAGCATAAGAATACGATTTATGCTTTAAATTTGGATGCATGAATTGTTGTACTACTACATATTTTAAAATGTCAGAAATATGATCTTTTTTTACATAAGGATACTAAAGATTTATGTGAAAATCAAAATTATAGACAAGTGAGACAAAACCATGGGCGCACAAAGCATAAGTCGTCGGTTTAGGATGTGGTTTTAAACGAAATAAATGAAATCCACAAAGAATTCACAATTTTTGAGAAATGATGTGTAAAACATGTAAAGAACCAATGATTTATACATAACTTTTGTCCTTGCATGTCATTCTGGTTTGATTTACCCGTGACCATGATAAATTAATTACTCTCCAGATATTTGGCTAAACCTAATTGTTGGTTCCTTATGTTTTACGCATCCTTTTTTATAAATTGTGGGTTCTCTATGGTTTCATTCATTTTATTTAAAATCATTACTACATTCACAACTTATGCTTTGTGTGCCCATGATTTTATCTCACTTATCTATAGTTTTGATTTCGACGTAAATCGTGGTATCCTGAAAAAGGGGTCACATTTCTAATACTTTTAAAATATGTACTAGTACAACTAACTATTCATACATGCAGATTTAAAGCATGAATCGTAGTCATATGCTAGATTTTACATGTTTTTTTCTTAAAATTAGTAGGAGTGCCATGATTTATATAAAAATTTGAAGGACAGGTTTACAAAACCCTAAACTCTTAATTTTTTTTTGGGATATTGACGGATCCAATTACGGTTGTATCCTTCATTTCTTAAGGCCCAAAATATCTAAGCTTCAAAGCCCGAAAGTTCCAAAATCCATTTTGGGCTTAGGCTGGATAACGATCCCGAAATAATACACACCCAAAAAGAGTTCAGACCTAACAAAAAAACATGGAATGGGCCCATGTTGTTATGGGCCGAATGTGAATGAGATCTTGAATTTGTATTTCCTGCATATACTTCTCTGATTTTCCCGCCATAACAGCGCGGTGAGGTTACTCACTTCATCAGTTCACCTCCTTTTGTTGGCTTGGCACAGTACCTCTCTTTCTCTCTCTCTCTCCAGCATATTTCACAGCTTAATCGAATAACTCATTCTTCTTCTCCGATTGTTACTGATTCACTGGATCCATCCACTCCTCCCGAAACTCTTGAGAACGATCTTCAGGTTCTCTCCAATTTTCCACTTCTCTCTCTCTCTCTCTCTCTCTCTCTCTCTCTCTCTCTCTCTCTATTATACTAGTTTTGAATGTAGCCTTGTGGTAAATACTAAATAGCTTGTGATACTCCTTAGTTCTTTCATAAATTCTTCGCTAGTTTCCAGCTCTCATCGATGCTTAATATAATCACGCACCGATCTTGATGCTTGTGATAGGTCTTTCTTAACTTCGTTTATTTCCAGCTCTGAATGATGCTTAGTATAGCTTACTCACCGATCTTCCACATGAATAACGCGTGCTTTTATTTTATTTTATTTTTAAAATCTTATTGATCTTCATTCTAATTGCTTTGAATAGTTATAGGCGACTGATTATAACATATATTGTGGAAATAACATCGTTAATTTTGCAGTTTAAACTAAATTTTTTGTTTCAATTTGGAGCGTCTGTTAATGATTTGACTAATTTCAAACACACGACAAATGACGATATAAGTGATATTGCAGTAATTGCTTGATAATTTATTGGTGCTTCATAACGAGTGAGTAATATGTAGTTTGGCCTTCAAAAGGATATTTCCGACATTGCTGTGTTCTATCAACTGCAGATGAGCAATTTCCCGTGCTTTATTTGTAATTTCCGTAAAGGCTATAGATTAATTTTCATCACAATATGCGGAGAAGATAGAAAAGAACAAGTGTCATATGTAGTATTTGATTTTTGTCTTAGTTTGATTTTTGTTATACCTCCAAGCTACTACTAAAGGAATACTGATTTTTAATTCTATTCAGTGTTCCTTTTTGATAGCCATTCTTTGTTCTTTACAAACCTTCATCCCGAAGAAAAGATATCTCATCAACAGGACAAGGTAAACTGCGAAAAAGAAATGAGCTGTTTCCACCGCAGAACACAAAGAAACAGGAAGGAAGTGTGAATGAAGAATGTGACCACCATTTGTTTAAGCCGCTACAAATTGAATCGTTTAACCCTGGT
Source organism: Arachis duranensis (assembly GCF_000817695.3). Classification (NCBI taxonomy): domain Eukaryota; kingdom Viridiplantae; phylum Streptophyta; class Magnoliopsida; order Fabales; family Fabaceae; genus Arachis; species Arachis duranensis. The sequence continues at coordinate 105,247,653 of NC_029781.3, forward strand.
CAAGAATTGAGTCCACCATTCAGGTTCTTATTTATCTTTTTCCATTTTCCTTGAATCTTGTGGCTTGGTTTTCTCTATGCTCGAGTAGGGAGATTTAGGAGGTATTTTTAACTTCTAATTCTTTTTCCTTGAATGATCTAATATGAAAATATTGATTCCATTTAGGATGTTTTAAGAGATCTCAATTCTAGTGTATTTAAAGATATACAACGATGGATTTTGGAGTGCTTCGATGCTGCTAGATTGATGGAGAACCTAGTATCACAAAAGCGACTTGATCCTTTCCTATTCTGAGTAATGCTACTCCTGGTCAACTGTCCACTGCATTGGTTATTACCGGTAAGCTTAGGCATTATCCTTTTTGGTGAATCCTGTGAATGCTATGATTCTTGGTAACTCTGTCTAACTAGACAGATGTTCATCAAATCTATGATTGACAGGAAATATAGAATTTGTCGATGATATATTGACCTTTGAAGAGCTCGGCCATTTCTTGAAATCCCATGGATGCCATGTAGCCAAGCTTTCTTCGGTGGATTTTTCAATGAAAAACGGAATTGCTGGTTGCCTAAAAGCTTTATTGCGTGAGTTTCCACTGGATGAAATTGATGTATGTTTTTACGTATACGTACTAGTGCATTATTGAATTAATTCTATCTACTCGTACCTTCAATTTTGCTATTTCCTTAATATTGATGTTGAGCAGTCAGCTGATATCAATCTTAGCATCATGGTATAGAGAACAAGACAACAACAATAAACCACTAGTGCTTATCATTAGTGATTCGAAAAGGTGTTGCGGATCTGTCTTAACGGAATTTGTCCTGATGTTGAGTTATCAGCATCTTCTAAAAGTATATTTCCATGTAAATTGATAATGTGATTTATGTTTGTACATCTGCTTAGATTAACTAAGCCGGGGTTTCACTTTGCATGTGTCTATTGTTGATAAACATGGGATAGATACTTTGTAAAATCTTATTTATTTATTTATTTATTTGTATAAGGAGGAGCATTCACATTTATAATATGATATTGGCTTCTGTCTGCTTTCTCTTTTTCCACTAGCGAATGGGTTGTCAAGTTACCATTCTATGGAGCACCGCAGTTCTGATTTTGATAATCCATTCTTATGATCAAATTCCCTTCCTTTCGAAACTTATGACTTCCCTTTTCATTGTGGAAATTCCATTTCACTTTCTATATAAGTAGGTCGATTGCATTACTTGCTAAATGTGTCTGCCGATAATAAATTAGAAATATTAAGCATTCATTTTAACATGCTATGGTAAGATTTGCCTACGCTACATAATAGTTAATGTGGTAAAGTTGGAGTTCATGATACTAAATTTTCTTTGTGCTCAGTGCCTATGTGAAGCTGGTAAATATAGCAAAGTTCGACTGCTGGATTTGTTTTGCGAAGTGCTCAATCCAGATTTGTACCCACATAGAGATTCTGTTTGTCACATCAGGAATGAAAAAGATCAAGGGTTGTCTTCAACAAATGGCCACAGTCAATAATACTCTTCCTTAAAGCGGTGGTTTGATTCGTCAAATAGTTCGCAAAGTGAGGTACATTGAAATATGATGTTTATTTTCTTTCAAGTACCGAGAAAGTTTCTTGATGCAATACTATTTTCCATTAAGATAATGTATTTTAGCAGTAAAGCAAGGTGGGATATATAGAGAAGCCATGAAATCTGTTTTGTTCTGAAGTCAAAGATGATATCTAAAGCATATAGCTGCCTCCTTATATTGTTAAACTTTACCTTGATACTAGAGGTTTAATCGAATCCTGGAATCTAGTATGAAATAAAATCGAAAACCATGCCATTGTAAATTTGTAATATGAGAATGGGATACCAAATAGTAGCTCTAGCAAAACACAATTTGATCACTGAAATTGAGTTGTAATTTTCCTTATTTATTTTCTATTTGAAACTATTTAAGTGGAACTTTCCATTATCCTGTTAACCAAAGCATATCCGTTGATTCAGCCATTTCAATTTTCAAAGAGAATAATTTTTGTTTATTTCAAATATCTGTAGACTTCTGACCGAACATTATGCACGGATCTCCCTACAGGAGCGCTTAGTCGACTGATAAAGAGTTGGGAAAAAATTACCGCAGATATTTCCGAGGTATGCTCAACTAGTCTTTACTGTGTACAACTTCCTTCTGTTTCATTTATTCTACCTATTCCTTATTGTGGTCATACTAAAAATTGATTCCTTGTGAAAGCTCGTAATCGTTAAATAATGATATGATTTCTTACAGATTCATGATAAATTGAAAACGTTTCAATCTTCAGTAAGATGTGAAGATAGGAGGAGTCCACGCAAGAGTTCCAAGGACATATCCAAGTAATATTCTAATTCTAATAAGCGAAGTTGCGATTTCTTGGCAAAGGAGGTTGATTCTTCATTGATTCTACTGATCTGTTTGATTGAGAACTGAGAGAAATCTATTGCTCAAATTGAATGCCAGCTGTTTCCTTGACAGACCAATTGTCTGGGTCCTTTTGGTTGGGGTCCCAAAAAGCCTGGATGCCTCACGCACAAGCTTGCTCTGTGGCAGGTCTAAGTGAGATGCTGAGGTTAAGCAAGGAAGGAGAGGGGTCCAGATAGGTTGTGTGATAGAGGTTGAACTAATGTTGGACTCAACCTAAACAAGGGAAAGCAGGCCTAGTTATAGAATTGTGAACAAATGAATATCAAATTAAAGATTCTACAAACATTTAAGTTTAAAAAATGATTAACTAACGGATATGATTGTGATGTACTTCATTCTTTGAGGGTAAAACTCACCTTCATGGAATATAGGAAAGCTTTTAGCTTGTTTCTGGTTGGGTTTTGTGAGCTTGCCTTTCTAGGAGATATTTATGTTAATTATGGAAGGACTGGAAAATTTTTGTGGGCTGTTGTATACTCTCTTTTTGTTGTGGTTGTCAAATCAAGACTCCTTGTCTGATGCCTATAACAATTCCTTATAATGATGTATGCTGGTTTCTTTGCTTGTTTTCTTAATTGAGGCTAACTATTTTTATTCAGGAGATATGGATCGAAGGTTTCATTAGATGCTGAGAATGAGTCGACAATGTTAAACTTGCGAGCTGTTGCATTTATAGATTGCTTAGTTAGGTAAGGTTTTGTATTCTGTTTCATTTCATGTGTAGATAGATTGATTGTGGAAAGCATGATGCCAGTGTTTTATAGTGAATTTGGGCTTGTTTGGAAAGATTATTTTTCAGTGATGTCTTTTTTTCATTAAAAGTACTTTTATTCTATCAGTTATATTTGGATACAATATAAAAATACTGTTTTATAAATTGTTGGCTCAATAAATGGGTTTGCATGCGTTGTCTGTGTCCCTATCTATTTCTCCTAAGCAAATAAAACTGAAACAGGACAATAGATTGGTCAGTTTTTTTCATTATGGTCAGGGGACTATAGGTGTGAGCTCAGCTTTTCTATGATTGAAATTCAAATTTCATCGTCTTAATATTTAAGATAAACTTTAAGGTTAATATGTATAACTCAAGTTGGTGAACTAAATAAGCACCAATACTGTTGAGATGTTGCACTATAAGCACCAGAAGTGCTGATCTCTCTCACCCTCTCATTTTCAGAAAACATTATTAGGTTAATAGGTTTATTATCTAGTGTGTCCTCTTTTCTATTCTTTTTTTACACACAACAGTGCCAAGTAACGTTGATAAAACTCGATCTATTCCCCCTTCAATTGATATGAATTTTGATGATATGATTTTATATGGCAACAAATGCTGATTCAGTTGTACAGGTTATGAATGCATCTCTCAAGTCATGTATTGTGCTGTGTGTGATAATTGAGATCCCTGTGGTTTTGTTTCATCCTAGTGTTATACACAATAATGGACTATGTCGCAGGTCCTAATTGATGTTTATTTTTGGTGAAAACGAATAGCACTCTTTTATTGATGGTTAAGTCTTGTCACTGATTGACCTTTTCGTGGAACAGAAATTGCATGAGGCCCATCGAATGCATGCCTTTTCATGAAATTTCCTGCTTCAAGAATGTTGAGAAGCTTCAAGTGGTAAGAGATTAGGGTTTTCCTCCTTGCCCCTTGCCCCAAATTCAAAAAAAAAAAATATCAGTATATGGGCCTTTCATATAGAGAGGATGCAGTCGCAACTTATTGTGCTGTCTAACGTTAATTTTAGACACTGCCAGGTCAAAAGCATACTAAATCTTCGGACAATGTGTACTTGAGAAACATTTTATTTATCTTCCAAAGAGTTGATTACCAAAGCTTGACTCTGTCCATGCTCGTGACTTGAGCTACCATTGGTTTATATTCCGGTGTTCAAGTCCACGACTAAATTTCATTTTCGTTGAGGATTTTTTTATGATGAGTCATGGACAGATTTCTGTTGTAACTCTTCGGAAATGGACTTTTTGGTGCATATTTTTTTTTTCATATAAGTTATGAATCACTATAATAAGATTTCATTCCCCTATACATTATATTACTCATGGAGTTACTATAATTCAACCGCATCAACGCATCGCATAAAGTTAATACACCTACCGAAGTCATGTATGATTAAGTTTGTTCCTCTACACTTCTAATTTACTTTTTGCATATCGTAGGTTTCGATTGGAGATCCAAGAAGTCAAGCTGATTTGTTGGCTTCACATAAGATTTTTTTAAGGTGCAGTTGCTGTAACAAAACTGGCAATGCCCTATTGCCATCAAGACAGGATTCCTCAATTCTGTAAGTGTATCTAGTAACTTATCAATTTAGTATAGCATGCCCTAGCTTGAAAATGAGGTAATCTCCCCTGATTCTAAATATTCATATGCCCCAACCGAAAAAGTGAATCTTTGTTTTATATTTGACCAACCCTATTCATTATTTTATTCATATACCATGATCAGTACTTGAGGGTTGACATTTATTAACGTGTTTCACCTTACATATGATTAATCTTGGCTGTGAACAGTAGTATGCCACAACCACAGTGGAGTTTCTAAACTGAAATTTAAAAAATTGTACAGGTATTCCCTGTCTCGAGCACGGAGATCTTATCAATCTTTACGATTGGTTCCAGTCTTTTAGAACAATTCTTCACCAAAGAAATAAACGGAAACCGAAGTCAAAGCAGTCACCACAGCCAAAGAAGAGAAAAGATACAGCTGGATCTGGAGACCAAAATGAAGCACCAATCCAGTATCCTTTATGTTCCCCATTTTTTACATTGTTTCTTTCACATAGCGAGATATGATGCTGAGAATGCATTGGTAGGTTATCCAAAGCATCAGTTGTGAAGTCATTATCTCTCTAATCTTGTGGTGCCATTTATTATTTGCATACACACGCATGCATTTTAACATTTCAAGAATAAAGAAACATCTCCAAAACTCAACTATGATATCTTCATATTTTTTTATTCGTTTTTCAGTTTTCTCCCAATTTTTCATTAGTGGCCGAGGAACAATGTTATTTGCAAAATGAATATGCTAGCTTTCTACAAGCTATTTCTTGGATAACATCCCCGAGTTCTTCCAACATTACTTTCTTCCAAATAGAAAATTTTAGTTAGATTTGATTATCATAGTCAACCCTGATAACTAAAGCGGTAGAACTAGTGTGTTATGAGTATCTTTTTTAACCATGCCTTAAGTTAGCCTTGATTGCCGCCTGTTTATTTTGCTAGTTAATGTGCTATCATATCAATATTTCTCTAGAATTATGGGATGCATGGCTCATGCGTTTCAGAATATTGCAGTCCCGATGTCTTTTTCTCAATCAGGTCCGAAAATATTACTCACACTGCAGAACCATATATTTAGTTGCAGCAGATTTCTCTCATGAAAATGCTCAAGAGACAAATCTTAGGCTGAAAACAACCTGCTGTAACGAGTTGCTCGTCTTTAAATGCATCTAAATTGAAGTTCAACTCTGGTATTTGATATTCGTATTGTATTTTGTATAGGCATATTTGTTATTCCATCATTATTGCTGTAATTGCGAAGCATTTTGTTGATGTCAATCCTCAACCTTGTGTTGCCACTTGCCAGAGCACGCTTTTGCAGAGAAGTTACAGAAATGCAGATCACCGGGCTGCTTAGAATGCCAAGCAAGAGGCGCCCAGATTTTGTACAAAGAGTAGCATTTGGACTTCGAAGGACGTTTGATGCCCTTTGTCATTTCCTAATTCTCTTATTCCAGTGTAATTATAATTTTATTTTCTTAAATTATTTACTTCCTCATACTCCGGTCAGCACTTCGATTAATTGATGCATCTCATCCAACACAGGATTTTGAAGGTAAGGCCAAAAGGAATAACTGTGTTTTATAGGGCCTAGTAGAGTAATATATCTTATAAAGTAGTATGAATTTGAATTTAACTAATTCAAAAATTACATTTTATCAGTAATCTTTTTATGGTTTTATTTTTTAATCTTACTAATAAGTGTCTTAATTATATGTAAATTATTTAAGTTTATAAGAATTAAATATATTGAAAAAATTGAAAGTTTGAAACTCTTACTTTTATCTTCTAAATTAATACTTTTTAATTAATATTTTATTTCTAAGTATAAATATATTACTTCATGGTAGAAGTAGCATTGATATTATTTGTGCATGTTTCATTTTGAGATTATGCAGAAGTCTATTATATATATCTCTATTTAAATAAGTTGGAATAATCCTTCTCAATATGAGAATGTACGGTAAAACGAATGAATTGTTTAGAATCCTTTTAAGAGTTTTTTTAAGTTTAATTACCCTAAATGGCAGGAAATTGTCAACATTATAGTGAACAAGTCGTACTTCTATTTATCGACAACATCTTTATATTCGTTAATATTTAGGGTTCTTTTAGGCGAAATTAAAAAAAAAATTAATGTTTGAATATTTATGTAAAATATTTTTTATTCATTAATTATTGTTAGATATATAGTCACCAAAATTATTGTTAGATATATTAATATAAAAATATTTATTGATTTATTTATTAAGTTAAATACTTTTTAAGTAAAAAAAATATTTTTAAAAGTATAAATTGTAGTTTCTAAATATTTTTCTTAGTATTTTTATTTTTATTATTAAAATTTATCAAATATACTAAAATGACCAACATTTTAAATTGGTCCTTAAAAAATTTAGTTAAATAATTTGATTCTTAATAAATTTTAATCACCAAAACAATCTTTAACCTTTTATTTTAGGGAGCCATTCATATAAAGATGTCTAAAACGTCTTTTTTAAAATATGTTTTTTAATAATTAAAATTTAACATATATAATGATTAAATTATGTTATTTTTGTTAAAATTAGGCTAGAGATTTAACTGAAAAAATAGTGAATCAAATCTTGAACTAGTTTAAATTAATATTTTTTTTTATAAAAAATGACTACAATACCCTTGTTATAGAGAATGATTAAAATACTCCTATTTTATATATATATATATTAAAAATTCTAAATCCTAATCTTACGATAGAAAAATAAAGAACTAAAAATTAAGATTCTCAAAATTAATATATATAATAGAAGTATTTTAATCATTTTTTATAATAGAGTGTTGTAATCATTTTCTATAAAAAATAATATTAATTTAAACCAGTTCAAGATTTAATTCACCCTTTTTCAGTCAAATTAATTTGTTTAGCCTAATTTTGACAAAAATAATACGATTTAATCGATTATATGTGTTAAATTTTAATAATCAAAAAACATCTTTATAAAAAGACGTTTTCAGCGTCTTTATTTAAGTGGCTCCCTTTATTTTATTAGACAAATTTTGATAAAAAAAATATACAAATTATTCTTTGTTAGTATTAATAAAAGATAGTCTCTCAAATTTTAAAATTTTTTTCTAATATGGCTTTATAAAGATGAATGGTATGATATATGGACTAATTTGCTTAACAAATGTCTGGTGTCGTGGTGTAGTTGGTTATCACGTCAGTCTAACACACTGAAGGTCTCCGGTTCAAGTCCGGGCGACGCCAACAAAGTCTTTTTAGACACCAAAAAAAATTTAAAAAATTTTCTCTAACAAAAAATAAAAGTTTAAATAATGATTTGATGAGTAAAATTTGTTTATAACTAAAATAAACAATGTTAGAGATTGATTTAAAAAGAAAATATCTTTTATTGAAAAATTTTTTAATAACAATTTAATGAATTTTTTTGAGTGAATTTATACTAAAAATATTTTTATAAGTTATTTTTTTAATAAAATAAAAGTAATTTTTTACTTTTTAAACGTTTTTATTTTTACTACTAAAATTTATCAAGTACATTAAGGAAAAAAAATATTTTTTAACAAGTTAATGGCATTGGAACAAGTTCAATAACAATAAAAAAAAAAATTTAACTTAATAATACCTAAACAAACTCTTAATAATCTTTTGACAAAATCTCCAAAAGTGCATTAATCATTGCCTATATAATATACTACTTCCATAATTTTATGATTTTTATTGTATATTTTGTTACTTGAATTATTTTAGTATTACAAAGAAATGTAAATTGAAATAATATAATTTATATATATACACAACGAATTTGCATGTGTCAATTAGGAAATCTCATTTAAGAGGATTAAACTCTCAAATATAATTTAGTATTGTTAAAATAAAAATGTGCTGATCCTTCCTTCCCTTGAGAGAAACATGCATTCAATCACCCAAATAATGGCACTCAAGTTTGATTGAAAAACATTTTGAAAGGAATTATATTCAGTTACTCAACTTAGTCTTTAGGGAAGTAGCTAGATAAATAATAATAATAATAATAATAATAATAATAATAATAATAATAATAATAATAATATTATTATTATTATTATTATTATTATTATTATTATTATTATTATTATTATTATTTATCTAGCTACTTCCCTAAAGACTAAGTTGAGTAACTGAATATAATTCCTTTCAAAATGTTTTTCAATCAAACTTGAGTGCCATTATTTGGACATTATTATTTATTGTTGTTGCGGGAGAAAACAAAAGATCCCGACCTGCCGGATTCCATTGTTTTTGCGCCATCAGGTGATCTTGGGAGAAGAGTAAAGCTTGGGGTCCCTCAGAAACCTTGAAATCATCTCTGCCTTCTCAGCAGAAACGTCTGTGTTCTCCAGAATTTGGTCTTTTGATGCCTTGGCAATTGCTTGGACAGAACCAATAGCTTGACTAAGCTGAATTGAGCGACCAGAATGACAAAATAACTCAAGCTATGCCTATATGCATATGCTTATCATGGTTTCATTTCACATTTAAGTCAAATATTAGGCGATATAGCTATTGTTAGAGAAAGATACTCCAGAGTTTAAACATCTATATAATCAAGAATCCTGAGCTTTAACACTGTTAGGTTTAGGCATGAAAAATCACAAAAACCAAAATGAGAAGTTGCTTCATAATAAAATGATTTACCCCATTCACGTCGTGATTGTCAATGCCTGGAAGCGAAGTAACCACTTTACGGTAAAAGTTCATTCCTTGCACCGATTGCTTCTTCTTTATAACCGTAATAAAAGTTCATGCATTCAATATTTAAGTTTAATTCTTTAAGTAGTCCTGGCAACTAATTATTGTATGCACTTCGCACAACTGACCTCAGCTTTCAGTTTCTCTCCAATTTTCTGCTGCTTGTATACTGTAATTATTTTTAATATAAGAAATGTCAATTGGAACAGCACATCAAAGTTGGTACTAAGTTTCAGTTTTTACCTCCTGATGAATTGTACATAGCAAATGATCAATCAGAACAAAATAAAAGCAACGTATTTAACTCACTTCAAGTATGACTGAATAAATGAATCGATTTGCTGTTTAGCTGGGAGTGTGATGATAACATAAAAACGTGCAAATTGTGCTCTCAATTTCTGAACTCTGCATGAGAAGAATTGAATCTAACATAAGACTCGAAAATCTCTTTATGAAATAGATAACAAAGTCCCAACTAAAGACTTGAAAACCAACAGCTCAGTTATCTGCTGAAGATCAGAGACACGTTGTTGCAATCCCAGTTAGTCACAAAAACAAATGCTACAGACAAACCCCCACAATTGAAAATGAAGTCCTGCAAATAAGCTTCTCAAAATTAGTGGAGAGTCAGTATTTGAAATAAACATTAAAAGAACACAGAATCTGTAAATTACTGGAGCAATAGGGACAAAATTAAGGCGAAAAGAATTTGCAGAGAGGAAAGTGGAGATGAAGTTGATAACAGATGGATGTTGTTCCCCTTTCAATACATTTCTCATCAAACAGACTCCCCCTGTGCCTGTAGTAATACATAATGGCAGACTCATTATATAGTGTCGGATGCAATTTTCTGTGATTAAACATTTAAGCACGAAAAATAAACATAAAAACAAACATGAGATGCTATAATTGCCTGTATCGAACTGTAATTACTCAATATAGGGTTAAGACAGTGCATACGTAAGAAGCTAAACCAAATAGATAATGATCGGAATTCAGAAGCATTATAATATAGTTTTAATGTACGGTTGCAGGTTAACAAGCAGCTCTACCAGTACATAAGCATTCTCTTGAAAACGCCATTACCGGTACCTAAAATATTCTCATATGCCATAAATCAATCCATGCTATAGCTAGATTTGTTGCACCATAGTCCATAATTAATTTATGATAATTACGAATTGTTAGTTTTGTACAAGCTACTTAGGCAGTTATAAGGGAAGTTAAACTTGTCAGTCTCTTATTCCCTGTGATTCTGTGAATACAAACCAGTCTGATTATTCGATGAATTGTAGTGAATCAAAACCACTTCAAAAATTGTTTATCGTATTCGAAGTGTGAAAACAGATCGATGAATAAAAGCAATAGATCTCTAAAACACGAAATTCATTTTGATTTTGAAATTTTCTTCTGCCGATACACATGAAGTTGTTCCTACACCGAAATCAGATCAAATCGAAAGAAGAGAAAGAGAATCGCATGAACCTACTCTTCTCATTTCATCTTGTTATTAGTAAATCAAAGCCTCATTACTACTAATTTTACTACTGTATCAGCTAGCATTAGATCGGTTCCATATCCTCGATGTAATAGGATTCGTAATGCTAACAAACGGAATCCAAGCAAAACAAAACACGATTAGTTTTCTCTCGGATCAAACAATCGCTAAGGAAAACCAAAAACTAAGAATATTCAAAAAGAAAAAAGAACTAAATCGATAAGCAGAGCATTCGTATCTGGAAACGAAATTGTGACGGTTACAGTGTTTTTCAGGTGATTAAGAAAACAAAAGATCGGTACCGGATAACGTGGCATGCGATGGAGCTGAAGTAGTTGAATCACTGAGGTGCATATCCATGAGAACTGAGAACTAAGCATCAGAGAAAGAAGAAGCGATTTGTTAGATGGATCTCGAACTCGAAGCTCGTTCTCTTTCGGTATTGCAGAGCACGAAGAAGGGAAATTAGAAGATGGAACGTGATTCCCGTCTCAGGTACACAAAAATAAGTGTTTCCCGCCACCGTTTTGAACCAAATTAATGAATTTATACTTCCCCAGACTTTTTCAAAATATAAAGATTTTTTCTACTGAATAGTTTCTTTAGTCGGTCTTATCAGAACCAGAATGGACCGGTCATTTTGACCGAAAAATAAAAAACCGGTGGTCTAATTTATCTCAACTTTATCCTACTAACTTGTACGGTATATATGCATATATTATATACCTATATAAAAATATGTTTTCAATGGATGTTAAATTAAAGCTTTTTTACTAAATACAGAAAAATTTTTAATCATTTAAAAAAATTATTAATTAATAATTTAATATTTTTTTAACATAAAAATCAGTTTTATTTTAAATTATTATCAAATTATATAATAATGTTGCCTCTTTTTAATAATTCGTGGATAAGATCAGATACCCACAGATTAAAAAATATATAAAATTAGGGTTGAGATATTTATTATATTTTCAACCCTCAACTGCCCATTACCACCCCTACTTCAAGGTACCACGTGTTTGGCGTGCTATAAAATACAAAAATTAAGAAAGTCATGGTTCAAATTTCAAACACATAATCTCCAATGTGCAACATTTCTTTCATGCCACCAAGTTAAATTGACCGAAAATTGGAGAATTTAATAGTTTGACCAAATCAGTTTGAATTATAGATGTTCATAGGTCGAGTGAATTCTGGTTTGATGTGATCTAAATTCGATCCGAAATATATACCGAAATTATTTGTTAGACCTGAATTTGGTCATAGACCCAATGAAATCTACACACTTTTGGGTTACGATTATATCAAATAAAAACCGTGTAAATATCGAGCCGTTAACATTATCTTCTTATAAACTAGTATGTGAAAATATCTAAATTTCTAAAACTCCAACTATTATTCGACATGGTAAAAATATAACAAGAACTAATTCTTCTCTAAAATTAAAGCATAACTACAATCAATACTAATATTGTTTAATAACATCAAATATTTAAATCAATACAAATAACACAATATTATGCATTAGTCTAGTTAGTCTTATGTATTTCAAACATAAAACATTAACTTATAGTCTTATAATAACTAATAAAATAATATATTAAGATTTACAATACTTAAATTCTACATAAGAATAGCCATCATCCATCACTAATAACACAAAATATTAATTGTGTGTGATGATCGGACCACCAAGCCGAGTTCGGATGACTCGAACTATGATCCGGACCCGATCCAAAATAAAGACTGAGTCTATTTTTTAGACCTTTATTCGACTTTAGTTACACCAAATTAGTCTCTAAAATGTTTGAAGTCTGACACTGGATCAGACCATACACACCTCTAATTTGAATGTTAGATCGAATTAGTCTTAGAACCGGTTAACAACAGTTAAACTCGCTAAAAAATCAAGCGGTTCACAACGGAGTTCGTAGGTCTACCATACTTTGAATCATGCGGGTCCAGCTATGCACCAGGCGCTCCAGGTGTCCTGCATGTCCATGTGGTCTAACATGCTAGAAAATACAAAAGTTGAGAAAGTTATAGTTCGAACTTCGAATACATGACCTCTAATTTGCGATTTTTCATGCCACCAAGTTGAATCCACAGAAAAATTAGAAAATCAATGATTTGATCAGTTCGATCTAAAATTTTAAATATTAAACTGAATTAATTTTTAAATTGGTTAACAATGATCAATCCATTAAAAATCAATCAAATTACAGCAGAACTCACAAGTCTATTAATACAAAAATTGAAAAAGTCATGATTCAAAATTTCTAATTTGCAACATTCCTTCCGTTTCATCAAGCTGAATTGATCTTTTTTAATATATGTGTCAATCAACATACATATAATAGTAAACATTCTACTGGATAGTTTTATATTAGTCTAATCTAATTTAATTTTAGTTTTGGTCTTTTGGATGGAGTTCACCAATTGCATTTCAAGCATTTTTCTTTTCCCTTTTTTTTAATTTTTTTATTTATATTTTTTTGTATTATTTCACCAATAACAGACTGTTAGCAGTTAGCACTAGTGCCAACTGAATTGACCATGTCCTTTTGCGTTGGCTTCCCAAACCAATATCTGTCCTCTCCATTTTGAATTGGCGTTTGAGGATATCATACAATGCTAAAAAATAAAATAAATTAAATGAATGAAGCGTCCAAAATTCCATTTTATTTTTCCAAATTTGTTAGTTGAAAGTTGATACACAAATGTGCACATGAAGGCCACTCATGATGAAACTCAAAAACTCACAATTGAAAGAAAATTGGAAGAAAGCATTTTTAAAGGGTATTTGTTATGGGATCTAAAAATTTGGTGTATAATATTAAAAAAAATTAAATAGTTAATATTTAATTTAAAATTATAAAAAATAATAAATTTAAAATATTTAAAATTTAATATAAAAAGTAAATTTGTAACAAATTTGACACTTCTCTTAAGCAAAATCCAAAATTCCAAATGTCATCGTTGACCAATCTTATATTTAATAGCGTGGCCAGCCATGCTAACTTGCCAAATTTGTTGCTTCCTTTATAAATTTCCTCCCATGGCATTGTTGCCTTTTGTCGTAAGGAGTAAGGACAATTTGCAATATTTATAACGCTTCAAATTAAGAAAATAGAGTTTAAATAAAATCCATATTTTTGTATAGTTTGGCACTAATTATTAGAACGAAAAAAGAAATTGAAAAACAACACAAAGTTAGCTCAAAGTAGCCTATTGTTCATACCCTGGCCCAATATAAAGGCCCAGGTCCAACTAAAAGGCCTAATCTAAAGGATTAGAGCCTAGCTAAGTACCGGCCTTCACATAAGAAGTCGGTATCAATCACGACTTGGTCAGAAGAGGTCGGATGCGAGATTAGCTGGCAGATAAACACTCATTCAAATGAGTAACCGCCCCTAAAATCTCTCTAACCGTCTCATAAAGCCATATCTTAACCTCCCCAAGATAATAGGGACGGTTACCACCCTAAAGATATGGCACTACACCAACGGTGGTTATTGGCTCGCCTCCATAAATACCCTGACACCCCTTCAGGTATCTCTAAGCCCAATACTCTCTAGACCTGCTTATACCCTTGCTAACTTAGGCATCGGAGTATCTTTGCAGGTACCACCCCCCATTCACACGCGAGCACAAGTCGGACGGAGCCTCCCGAGCTGCGTACCTACCCGGAGTTCTCATCCATCGCACACTTGGGCCGCCAAACGCCATCCTTTGCACTAATCTCCGGTTACCTACCGTAACAATTGGGTTTGCTCTAATTAAAATTTTCTCTAAGAATCAACTCGAGAAATAAACAAACGAGCAAATAAAGCATGACCGAAAACAAAAAACAAACAAATAAAGATAACCTCATATAGTTTCATATTTAGGCTTTAAAATGTCATCAAACGCACTTTGATCCTGCCAGCTAGTTCTTTTTCGAAGATTACTTTCATAGTATTGATTTTGAGGTACTAACTAACTTGGTACTATCTGAAATGAACATGTTGAAAGGCTAATATTTGATGCAATCGTGTGTGTCACAAAACACTTGCATTAGAACTCATGTTAAGTTTGCATAAAGTCACAAGTTGAAAAGTTGTTTTCCACAGTGATTGCTCGACTTTGTGGTGTTTGAAATTTAAGGGGGAGAAAATGAAGTTTAGATGGTGAATTGGTGATCGAGTTTTGGAGCACGTAACCTAGTCATGTGTCTGCTGTTTTTCATTGTTTTTCAAGAACCAAAATTGCTTGCAGCGTTTACTCTGCCAGATATTTGCAATTATGTCACTGAGTGCTAAAAAAAGAATAATTTTGTTTCATTACAATTTTGTAGCTGAACTTGAATTTAATTAACTCAATTTAACTATTATGCTTTTGTATTTTTTTACTTATGTTCTATTTAACTGTGATGCTTTTGATTCTCTTTTGCTGATATCCTACGATCAAACTTCAAGCTGTTTTGGATTAGAATTGAAGTTCTCTAATTTGTATAAAGCATGTCTGCAGCATTCAATTTATTTGATATTACCTTTCATTAAAATTAAATGATGATATAGAATTTCACTTACAATGACAATGTATATTTCTTCTTCAAGTCGAGGGCTTGTCAAGAGTATGCTGCGGAAAAATCCAAAGCTTAGGCAAGCGTATGTTTACTTGTTTGACGTCTTAACTGTTACTTTTCATCTTTTAAACTATGTATTAACTGGTGAAAAGTTGAAAATCAAAATCTACCCTTGCTGTTTGAAACTTTGAATTTGCTACTAGTTCATTGATAGGTTCAATTTATTTCCTCTCTTTTGCTGAACAGATCTGCTACATATACTATCATCTACTCCGAGGCATCCAAACCTCATTGAGCACACCAGTGAGAAAGCCAAGGAAGCTAAAGATATACAAGTGAGAAAGCTAGTGGATACAAAGAATCTATCAGGTCGGGGATGAGACACCCGACCTCCCTACTATATCATTCACAAAAGAGGATGGGCAAGGGATAATCCCCGGGCATGATGATCCCGTGGTGATAACTATAATCCTAGCCAACGCCCATCTCCACAGAACCCTAGTAGACCAAGGAAGTTCGGCGGACATCCTTTTCAAGCCCGCCTTCGACAAACTAGGGTTAGATGCAAAAGAGTTGAGAGCCTACCCTGACACCCTATATGGGTTAGGGGATACGCCAATAAAACCACTGGGATTTTTACCCCTTCACACCACTTTTGGAAAAAGGGAGAAATCAAGGACTCTGAGCATAGACTTTATAGTCATCGACGAAGGGTCAGCCTACAATGCCTTAATCGACAGGACTACCCTTAATCGCCTCGGAGCAGTGGTATCCACTCCCCACCTTTGCATGAAATTCCCGACTCCAGGAGGAATAGCAACGGTAAGGGGAGACCAAAAATTGGCAAGGAAGTGCTACAACGAAAGCCTAAATCTGAGAGGAAAGGGCAAAGAAGTCCACACCATAGAACTAGGCGGCGCAAGAACCAGAGAAGAGCTACGACCCCAGCCGGGAGGAAAAACCGAGGAGATACAAGTCGGAGAGGAGGAAGGAAAAAACACTCACATAGGAGCCAACCTAGGGGAAACCCTGAAACAAAGGTTGGGTGAACTCCTAAGAGATAATTCCGACCTCTTCGCCTGGAAGGCTTCCGACATGCCCGGAATTGATCCCGAGCTCACGTCTCACAGGCTCTCGGTTTACCCAGGATCCCGACCTGTACAGCAAAGAAGACGCAAGCTCGGCCCAGAAAGGGCCTCCATAGTAGAAGAGCAAGTACAGGCGCTCCTAGAAGCCGGCTTTATCAGAGAGGTCAAATACCCAACATGGCTAGCCAATGTAGTGCTAGTCAAAAAACAAAATGGTAAATGGAGAATGTGCGTCGACTATACCGACTTGAATAAGGCATGTCCTAAGGACCCTTATCCCCTACCGAGTATTGATACCCTGGTAGACTCCAGCTCGGGGTACCAATACTTATCATTCATGGATGCCTACTCGGGATACAATCAAATCCCGATGCATGAACCCGACCAGGAAAAAACATCGTTCATCACACCAAAAGCCAATTACTGCTACGTGGTCATGCCATTCGGA
>NC_029781.3:105264946-105268961 GCF_000817695.3 Arachis duranensis
AGATTTTTGGCAGGATCGGCACTAAAATCCCTTCCATTATTCTCCCTATTAAGGAAGGAATGCCAGTTTGAATGGACTCCGGAATGTGAGGAGGCGTTCCAAGAGTTCAAAAAATTCTTAAGCCAACCTCCTATATTAACTCGACCAATACCGGGGAAAGACCTCGTCCTATACCTATCCGTCACAAACAGGGTTATCTCATCAGCCCTGATCAGAGAAGACGAGGTCGGGCAGCACCCGGTCTACTTTATCAGTAAGGTCCTACAAGGCCCTGAGCTAAGGTACCACAAACTAGAGAAGTTTGCCTACTCCTTAGTGATAGCCTCACGAAGGCTATGACCTTACTTTCAGGCCCACACAATAAGAGTCCGTACGAACCAACCCATGAAGCAAATCCTCCAGAAGACGGATGTTGCGGGGAGAATGGTTCAGTGGGCGATCGAGCTCTCCGAGTTTGATCTGAGATACGAAACTCGGACAGCAATTAAAGCCCAATGCCTCGCCGACTTCATTGCAGAATATGCCGGTGAACAAGAGGAAAAACCAACTACATGGGAGCTCTATGTAGACGGGTCCTCCAACAAGACAGGGAGCGGCGCGGGCATAATATTGGCAGATGGAAAAGGAACCCAGATAGAGGTCTCCTTAAAATTTGAATTTCCAGCTTCAAACAATCAGGCAGAATATGAGGCCTTGATTGCCGGATTAAAATTAGCAAAAGAAGTCGGCGCCACAAAGGTGATGATCTGCAGCGACTCACAAGTGGTGACCTCCCAAATAAGTGGAGAGTATCAGGCAAAGGACCCCAATATGAAGAAGTACTTGGAGAAAACCTTGGAGCACCTTGGGCGCTTTGCAGAAACCGAGGTTAAGCATATAACTCGGGATCTAAATAGCAGAGCTGACGCCCTATCCAAGTTAGCAAGCACCAAACCCGGAGGGAACAATAGAAGCCTGATCCAAGAAACTCTCCAAGAGCCCTCGGTGTCAAAAACAGAAGACGAACAAGAGGTACTTGAAGTAGTCGGTCTAGACCTCGGATGGATGAATCCCTTAGTCGAATACCTGAAATTCGACATCCTCCCCAAGGAGGAGAAAGAAGCTAAAAAGATCCGAAGGGAAGCACAACATTATACTTTGGTGAGAAATGTCCTTTACAGAAGAGGGATATCAACACCATTGCTGAAGTGCGTACCGACCTCAAGAACCACCGAAGTATTGGAGGAAGTGCATAGTGGGACCTGCGGAAACCATCTCGGAGCAAGGTCGCTGGCCAGAAAAGTAATCCGAGCAGGATTCTACTGGCCGACCTTGCAGAAAGATGCAACAGACTTTGTGAAAAAATGCCAGCCATGCCAGATGCATGCAAATTTCCACGTGGCTCCACCAGAAGAGCTCATTAGTATAACTTCCCCCTGGCCTTTCGCAAAATGGGGAATGGATCTGTTAGGTCCTTTTCCCCAAGCGCCAGGACAAGTCAGGTACTTGATCGTGGGAATAGATTACTTCACAAAGTGGATAGAAGCAGAACCACTAGCCACAATCACAGCCCAGAGAAGTCAGAAATTCCTCTACAAGAATATTATCACAAGGTATGGGGTACCTCACTCCATCACCACTGATAATGGCACTCAGTTTATCGATTCCACCTTCAGAAACCTAGTAGCGAGCATGAAGATCAAGCATCAGTTCACCTCGGTAGAACACCCACAAGCAAATAGACAAGTCGAGGTAGCCAACAAAATTATACTGGCAGCGTTGAAAAAAGGTTACAAGATGGAAAATGAGCATGGGCTGAGGAGCTCCCTCAAGTGCTATGGACTTATCGGACCACACCTCAGTCTGTCACAGGAGAAACACCCTTCTGACATGCTTATGGCGTGGAAGCCATGATACCAGTTGAAATCAATGAGCAAAGTCCAAGGGTCCTGGTAGCCAGTATGAAAATCAAACATCAATTCACCTCGGTAGAGCACCCACAAGCCAATGGGCAAGGCGAGGCAGCTAACAAGGTCATACTGGCAGGTTTGAAGAAAAGATTACAGGAAGCGAAGGGAGCTTGGGCTGAAGAGCTCCCTCAAGTGTTGTGGGCTTATAGGACAACCCCCCAATCCGCCACAGGAGAAACACCCTTCCGACTAGTATACGGAGTAGAAGCCATGATTCCTATAGAAATCAGTGAGCAAAGCCCAAGGGTAATTCTTCATGATGAGGTCGGAAATGTCCAGGGGCACAAAGAGGAGCTCGACTTGCTCCCCGAAGTCCGAGAGAACGCCCAGATAAGAGAAGCGGCATTAAAGCAAAGGATGACTACCAGATACAACAAGAAAGTCATTCGAAGAACATTTGCCGAAGATGACTTGGTCCTAATCAGAAACAACATTGGAGTCAACAAGTCAGGAGATGGAAAGCTCGCCGCAAATTGGAAAGGGCCATACAAAATCAAAGAAGTGTTAGGGAAAGGTTATTATAAAGTAACCGACCTGGATGGCACTGAGCTACCAAGGTCGTGGCATGCTTGTAATATGAAAAGGTACTACAGTTAGAAGCGAACTCTACTCCCTGATGTACTCTTTTCCCAACTTCATAATTTTTTCCCAAAAAAGGGTTTTTTCTGGAGAGGGGTTTTTAACGAGGCATCATAGTAGAGGCTAAGGGAAAATACACTGTCAAGACCCTTAGTAGCAAAAAGGTACCTTCCCGATTAATAAAGATCTTTCTTATCACTATATTTCTCTTAAAATATCCTCCTTTATTTCTTATAAGTCTTTCTAAACGCGCCGACTTAAGCTCGACAAAGCGTGAAAATCCCATGAATCGACCTAACATGGTCGTCAGGATAAAACGACGAGGTACAAGTCGGTGTAAAGAGGTTATACAAGTTGATCGTATTAAACTCGGAAACTATCCGACTCTTAAGTCGAAAGGAAATCCGAGTAAAACAAACTCGAAAGAGCTCCGAGTAAAAGAAAACCGAGCTCCGAGTAGATGAAAAACGCATCGCAAAAATAACCTAAGTCATAAAAGCTCACTAAAGCAAAGTTGAGTATAAAGGATAACAAAAGAGATATGAAAACCTGAAAAGTTTAAAGTTTGCATACAAGTCTTTGCACGAAAAAGGCTCGAGAAAACAATGCAAGCTAACAAAAGGGTTTTCCGAAAAAGATCAAACATATTCAAAACGGAAAAGCATGTACACGCGCAAAGTAACTTGAACCCTTATCCAAAAAGGGGCACCTACTTTAATTAGAAAACCCTTATCCAAAAAAGGGCATTTATTTTGCTTAAAACCCTTATCCAAAAAAGGGCACCAAACAGAATATTCTGTTTACGGCCTTAAAAGGCCAGAAGGAAATTGTTCACAACCACCAACAAATAGATAAATTCAAAAAAGGGGGGACCCACAGGCCGGGCCCCCATATAGCCATAAAAATAAAAAGTCATTTTTTGGACGGAGTAGAGGAATCACCACCACCAGGAGGAACACCACCAGGACCGGGAGGAGGAGCCGAAGAGGAAGTCGGGGAAAGGATTGAAGAACCCGGAGCATCTTTGGGACGAGGAGGAGACTCTATAATCCTCTGCCCCCGAGTCTTTAGGTCTGACTCGGAAATGACCTCGGGGACAGGAGGGTCAACAATAGCGCCGTCGATAACTACCTTGTCAGGATGTAAAGGAGAAAGGTCCAAGTCGGGAGCAATAACTCTGACTTGTTCCAAGAAAATTCTCCAAGACTCCTCGGCGCCCTCGGCGATAGAATCCTCCAACTCGGCGTATGCGTTCCGGGAATTCAGCAAGTCCTTCCTCACAGCAACAATATCTTGAAACAAACTGTGGTAGCTCTCTTGCGCTGTTTTCCTCAAATTTGCCTCCAAGGTGCATTGAGCCCGCAGCTTACCCTCCTCCTCCTTAAGGTGATCCCTCTCCTTCCTCAGTCTATCTCTCTCCTCCTTCAATTCTTTCTCATGTTTTTCATAAATGAGAAGTCTCCCCTCCAACTCCTCAACCCTCGAGG
>NC_029781.3:105271578-105285424 GCF_000817695.3 Arachis duranensis
ATGTAAATTCGAATTTCAATCAAATTCATATGATTTGCCAAAAAATAAAATTTAATTAAATTTAAATTAATGCGATTTTAATTAATTTTTAATTTAAATTAAATCGAATGAAAAATATAATTTAGATCGGTTTGAATTTAAAAATTCCTACCTGAGTTGAATTGCATTACACCAAAAAGCAAGATAGAAGAATAAGAGAAGAATTTTTTTATAGGAAAATATTTGGTAACTAAAAGAAACGTCAAAAATAGTCAAAATTTGTCTTATTTAATATTTATTAATTATTATTATAATTAATGATTTAAGTAGATTTTGCTTTACAAGTAATTTTTTTCCGACCGTATTTCTAACCCGTCGCGGATTGGAGTTCTATGTAAGAATTTCATATTTACTAATGGGTTATTGCATGCACAAGATCGAATTCAAATTCTCGACATTTATTTAAGTAGATTAATTAGCTAACTACTAAACCAACCAAACTTCATTTACTTCAGATATTATTACATTTTAAACTTTGGGGTAAATTATAAGAATAATTTTTTATAGAAAAATAACGAGAATTAATTTTTTTTGGTGACTAAATTAATTTTTAATTAATGATAAGTTAATATATTATTCTCTTTTAAATTTGTCTTGCTCTTTTTACCGTAACAATTTAAATTGTTAATGTTTGTTCATCCACTATTTTATTAAAATTGTTGGTTAAAAGAATAGTTTCAAACAAAAAATATACTTTATATAAAAAAATTAATACGCTAATAATAATAATACTAATTACATTAACAATAACAGGATGGATTTCATGTCCTTTTCATCTCATCACATTATTAATTTATTATCATTTAGCTAAAAAACAAACATTACTAATAACACAAAAAAATCTGTTAAAAACTGACACGGCATTATTTGTGGTGGGACCGTATTATATGCTATGCATCATGTCTCCCTTGGAAAAATGTATGTGTTGCAATGTATAAATTGATATTGATAACTAAATAGCATTGAATTGATATTAGTTGTAGTCCTCTTTCCCAATGTCCTCTCCTTTCTTTATTTCTTCCTTTTTTTAGTTCTTTCATATCCTCCAACATTAGTACATGATCCGATTCTCTTGTACCATAATAGTATCTTCTGCACCATTGTTTCTATTTGTCAGTTTATATGATCTTTTTTTATTAAAACCTTTTACTCTTTTGCTGCTAGCTTCTTTTGTTTGTTTTCTCCTTCTTTGGCAATACCTACCTAGCTAGCTAGTCCTATACATATAAAATAATTAATATATGCACATTGTATATAATTATATATTACTAACATGCTTATTAATACAAAGCTAATATGTTATATATATAATTAAGTTGACTATAATTAATAACTTAAACATAACATAATATAGTATTATCAAAGCAAAACAAAACCACCAAACTATAATAATAGTAGCATCATAATAAGTCATATATATAACACACAACCCAATATAGACAATAAACTAGCTTAGGGCATCATCATGGTGAATAGCTGCTACCAATGTGGTTCCGGTGAATTAGAACATTGAAGGTTGGTATGGTAGTGGAGCTACCATTAGAATTGTTGTTGTAAAGAAGCTCAAAGACACAAACATCATCCTTTTGTAACTTGTTTCCTTGGCTAAATTTGGCCCAACCCTTTTGCAATTTGTACTTCTTGTAAGGGACTCCATCTCCACTCCAAGTCTTAAACATCACTTTCCATGCCCTCCCATCCTCCACTCTTAGTAGGTACCCTCCTTCCTTCATGTACTTCCTTGCAAAATTAGATGGTATGGCCTAAATTATTATTATTCCCCAAAAAAAAAAAAAAAATTAATAGTGATATATTACTTAAAAAAAAATTAATTTCAATGTATTAATAGTGTTAAGAGTTACAATTTCATAATTGATTTTTTTAATAATGTGACTATATTATTAATTATCTTAATTACTTACCATGCATCTTCCTCCATTAATATATGAATCCCTCATGACAACCTCAAAATTGGGGTTACCATCTTGTCTCTCTTGTCTGTCTCTACTCTTTATAGCATCAGCAATACTCTTATTTTTCTCTACATATTAGTAGATTAGTGAAAGGGCATTGGTAATAAAAATTAAGATTAAAATATAAACTTAAATAAATGCTTTTAATTATATTGCATTAAAAATATATGATTTTTTATTTTGATATAATTTGGTCTATAAATATTTAAAAAATTTATTTTAAATCATGTCAATATTTAACTAAACAAACTAAGAACAAAAATGAAAAAACATATATTTTAAAAAAGATTAAAAAATTTTAAAACCATAAAATATAAAATAAAATTATAGCTCCACATAAAAGATATGAATTGAAAATCATATATAATATTAGTAATATACCTTTGAATTGATATTGATCATAGTGAACCTTCATAACATCATCATCACCATCACCATCACCATCATCATCAAAATCAAAATCATCATCATCATAATCAGCATAATTGAGTTCAGGGGAAGGGTAATCAATTTCAAGAGTAGTGTTATCAAATATTTGAACCCTAAAATATGAAGCATCAGGACAATATTTGAACAACAAAAGGTGGCCATGGGAGACAGAGTAGTGCTCAAGAAACTCTTTCCATTCCTTCCCAATAAACCAAATGGAACCATTAATATTGGTCCAATGCACTTTCTTTTGGTTGCCATTTACAACTTTCAGAATCACCGGATTTGGGAGTTTCAATCCACATTTGTTTGTGAATTCCGTTGGAAGCTTCTGTCAATTATTGAAGAACAACATAATTAACCATTCTTAATTATTGATAATATATATTTCTATAAATTGAATTTTTTTGTTCCAAAACAAATTACATAGAGCTTATAGCTAGGAGTTAATTGTTAAAGATATTTACTTCATATGATTATTGAATTCAATTTAATGGTGTAGTAACTAGTAATTAATAATTAATGATAAGTAACTAATATTTATATCGGATAAATGTTAAATCATGAAAATTCTCAATCTTGAGAATGAAAAATGTTTAGAGGGACAAGCAAATTTTATTAATTTTTTTTGGATAATTAATAATTAATAATTAAATAACTACTCGTATTTATATTGGATAAATGTTAAACATGGGAAATTCAAATTATTAATTTTTTTTCAAATAAACAACTTTAAGCACAGTCATAATAAAATCCCCTTAGCTTTTTCTTATAAGCAATAAGTTTATCACTTTTTTTTTACTCTGTTCGTTCAAATTAAATGTCATTGAATATATATCATAATAACAAAAAATCTTTGAAGATAAGCATAAATAAAAAATAATGCACCATATATTTATTAAATGGTAAGTAGTCATAGTTTACAATTTTTTCTGAACTAAAAGTTTAGCATGAACGACTATAAAAAGGAAAAAAAGAAAGAAGAGAAAGTTGAATTGAATTTGGTTATAAAAAAAATAGGTAAAGAAAAAATGAGTAACTAACAAGAGATATATTATATATGATAATAATATAATTAAATAAAAGAAATTATAAGAACTTACAATCTTCTCATCTCGAATATGCCAACGACAAATGATCTTGAAGAAACTAACAACACTATTAGTGGGTTCTCCTTGTTGATTAAAAGCCATAGATGAAAATTGAATCTATATAAGATATAACACACTTTTTAGTTTTTACTAAACAAATAAAATGCAACAGTGATAAAAATCAGTAAGCATATAATTAATTAGTTCTTGAATATTATATATTTTGACAAGGAAACAAACAAAAAAATATATTTGAGTCTTGTTACATAGTAACCCATTTTTTTTACTATTAGTTAGATGTACATGTGTTTTGTTTTTTTTCTAATTTCATGAAAATCCCAGCAACAAGTACACAAAAGCCATTTATTTTCTGTCTAAAATAAAGGAAAAAAAAAGAGAGTAAATAAAAACACAATTAGTTATAAAATGTATATTTTTTATTTTTATTTTTTGAGAAATAGGATGTATAAGATTGAATAAAAAAAAAAAAACAAGTTTATATATCTTTTTCTTGATTAAGATTATATTAAGATTAGCGCATACCTCAAGTTGGAGAGAGAATGAAGATGGAAGAGAGAGAGCTAGGTAGTAGTGAGAAGCAAGTAATGTAATAGTGTAAAGTCTTTATATAAGATTTCAATGCAAATATTCATAGTCTTTATTGTAAAGTTCTGTAGAAAGAAAGAAATGAGAATAAATAAATAAAAGACCAAAAAAGACAACAGATTCTGTACTAAAAAATCAAGGAAGAAAATTATTAAAGAAGGGAGAAAGCTTCACTCCTTTGTTGTGACTTGTGAGGTTGTCACTTTCTCATTCAATTGGTTACTTTGGAAACTTGACAGCCAAATGCCAAACACCACCTGCATTTTATTTTACTTTTTACGGTAAAAAAATATTGTTTATTAATTATAATAGGTGGGAACTGAAACGTGAGAAAATCAAAATCAAAATCAATTTTTAAATTGTTAAAAAAATTTTAGAAGTAATTATGAAATTAAGTTGTTATTAGAAGTCTAGTCACACATACATTTCATATTGTGATATATATATATGAAAGATTTGACTAATACTTATGGTCAACAATATACAATTTGTATGATCATATTAGTGGTGTTTTTTTGAAAATATAAATAGGTGGTTTAATTGGCTTAGTTTGATATGATGATAAAAGTTAAAATGTAGTCAGTTTAGAGAAAAAGTTGTAAGATTTTTTTTGTATGTGTTGTATTTGTATATTTATTTTGTATGCTAAATCGTTTGTCACTCTTTTAGTTATAAAATGATATCCAATTTTATAACTTTATTATAGCATATTTTTTTAGTAAAATATTTGCTATTTATTTGTGTCAATGGTATAAATTTTTTGGTTTTATTCGCAAATTCCGTTTTCTAACATGAAAGAGATTTAAACAAAATGTTCATATAAATAAATGAGGGATAAAAAGAGCCTAAAAAATTTGAAGAGCCAATATATGTAGTATATAATGTGTACAATGAAATTAAATTAAAATTAAAAATAAATTAGAGTCAATTAATTAATTTTTAATTACTTCATATTTAAAATTTAAAGGAAATTAGGATTGCCTAAGTAGAAATTAATAAGCTGGTTGTATATGATATGGATAATCTTGTGAGTTTAAATCAAATCTCAAGGATAATAAGAGATAGATCAAACAACCCATTTTATTTTCCATGATATATATGATATGATATGATATCTTGTGCTCTAATTAATAATTATTAAGCTAAGGTTAACCTAAACTTAATGCAACTTAGCTAGATTTAGATAGTGAGGGAAAAAAGAGTAGTACTGTTAGTACTCAGTAGTTACATTGTACAGTGTACACAGACACCGATCATAAAAGCCAAGTATTTAATTTCAGAATGAGACAGAACTATTAATTTATTTGAATAATTGATTAATTTCTCAACAAACTCATCACACTAGTTGGCTAGTCTTCTTTTTTGTTTTGAATACATAGCATGCATGTAGTGTGTTATTTAGGGTAGTTACAGGTGCAGAGTAGTACAATAATAACATTATATTCACCAACAAAGAAAAAGGAAAAATTCAAAGATTGGAACCAAAAAACAAGATAACCCTAAAATGGAAAGGGCACAGAAGATCAGATAAGATAGTACAACAAAATCGGATCTCATGTAAATTTTTGTTTATTAATTAATTGATTTTATAGTATTTATTTATTTATTTATATTATGCATGAAATATATAAGCAACTTTCTATACCAGAGTTTTATACTTCAGAATGCTAAGTAGTTATAAAGCAAAAAAAGAATGAGAGAAAATTGAAGCAAAGAGAAAAGAAGATTTGGATCTTCTTCTTCATCTTCTGGATCTTCTCCTTCTTCTTCAACCTAGCTTCTTTTACTTCTTCTTTTTAACTACTCACAATGCCTTTACATGAAAGAGGTTTCTTTAAAGTTCTTGTTCAAAGCTTTAAGCATGAGTTGGTAAATTTTCTTTTTCTTTCTTTTCATAATATATAGATAATATTAATTAGTTATTATTAACATGCTTGCTTTGGTTACAGAAAATTCCTAAAGTTTTTGTGAAAGAATATTGGAGAGGAGTATCAAATCCTATAGTGTTAAAGCTACCAAACACTCTTAAACAAAGAGTATATTGGATTCAAAAGAATGAAGGTGAAATTTGGTTGGAAGAAGGTTGGGATCAAGTTGTGAAGGATTTTGGCTTAGAATATTCTCAGTTTTTGACTTTTGATTATAAAGGATGGTCTTGCTTTGAAGTCAAAATATATCCTATGAAGGATTCTGAGATAATGCCTCCTCATCATCAAATATGTTTCTTTCAGATTCTTGCTCACAACAAGTTTTACCAAAAGCTGGTAATTTCTATTCTTTTTTTTTTATTTAAATATTGTTAGGGTTAATTGCACTTTTATAAGGTTGAATATTATGTTGATTTAATTATAATTGTTGTTATCATGTGCAAATTCATGTTTTAAAATTTCTTAAACATGATACTTTAAACATTCTGAAGTTACATATGCATAACTGATAAGAAATAGATTTCAATTAATTATCTCCTATGTATGTGAATGGTTACATATATAGTTACTAATTATGTTTATTTTTATTTTATTGTTATAGATGATTCCTAAATGTGCAAATGAATATTGGAAAAGAATGTCAAACCCTATAAAATTGGTATTACCTTGTGGTAGTGTTGAGAGGAAAGTGATGTGGACCAAAAGAGGAGAAAATATTTGGTTGGAACAAGGTTGGGAAAAGGTTGTGGAGTTGTGTGGTTTGAGTTATGAGTGGTTGTTGACTTTTGACTACAATGGAAGGTCTAGTTTTGAAGTCAAAGTATATGATACCACTGGTTTAAGGGTAGCTTATTATAATTTTGATGAGTATGATGTTGAGAATAATAAAGATGTTGATGAAACTGAGAGCGATGATGATGATGATGATGATGATGATGATGATGATGATGATGATGATGATGATGATGATGAGGATGATGATGATTTTGCTGATGATTATTGTGATGAAGAATATCATCATTATGAGTTTGTTCAAGAACACTTCAAGAGAAAGAAGATCAACACAGGTAAAATATAATAAGAGCTAGTTCATAACTTAAAAAGAAATTATTATCTTAATCTTTTACTTTAATACTCAAGATAAAAACAAAACTTAAGTGACTCTTTTGTGATTATCTATATATGTTTTGGTATTTGATTATATTGTATGGTTCAAATATAAAATTGGATCAAGCTTTCACTTTTTTTCACCATATTATTTATCATTTTTAATTAGTATATGTCTTTTCCATATTAATCTATTTTGATCATTGAAGTTAATGGGAGCAATAGGAATCCCAGTTTCAAGATTCGAATTCAAGAATCATATGTTGAGTCAAGATGCGTGGTAAGTAGTTTATGGATTGTTGTTTTGTGTTATGTTGTCTTTCACTCATTGGAAACTAACCACATTAATCATTGGAAAACATGTAACGTTTTTGTAGGCAATACCAGCAACGTTTGCAAGGAAGCATTTGGAGGAAGGACCGATTCGTATGATTGTGGGTAACAGAGCTTGGACTGTGTGCTACAAAACTTGGAGAGGAAGGGCCAGATATCGCAAACACAAATTGCAAAGTGGGTGGCTCAGATTTAGAAGAGAGAACAATTTAGAGGTTGGTGATGTTTGTGTCTTTGAGTTAATTAGCAAATTTCCTCAGACAATGATCGTCAGAGTGCAGAGTGGATGATCTTTTTATTTACGGATTTACCCTTTTCTTGTTATGTATTTGGTGCTTGTGCGTGTGGTGGCTTTAGTGTGATGGTTTAGTTTGTAAATTGACAATTTAATCAAGTGGGTAATTCTAGTTTTTTTCCTTAGTTATTAAGAAAAGTGGCTAGTTAACTACTCAAATTTCTGTATTTTGTTGTTGTTTTTGTGTGTTTACAATTTGTACTCTTAGCTACTAATTTGCTAGCTTCTAGTTAATTATAAACATCACACTACTGTTTTAATGCAAAATTTCTTTTTAAGGCATCAATAGAATTTGTTATAGTCTATTATTTTTCATTTTACAAGTGTTCTTATTCAAATCTGATAAACTGTATGGACTACTGGAAAAGGAGATTGGAAAAGATTTCACATTTTTATAGTTGGGTCGGGAGAAGAAAAGGGGAAGAATAATACAACCAAAACGGACCCATTTGGCAAATATAATCCAGAGAAAATTAATCATCAATAATAGCAACAGAAGAATATAGTTTTTGTACAATTAGAAGATGAAGATTGATACGTAGCCAAAAACTGATAAAGAAAATTCAATAGGACAGTAGTATAAATTTTACATTCATTATGTGCATGTGCATGTGCATAAGAGAGAAAATATGGCTATAAGTTTAATTTCTGATGTAATGTACATGTAGCAAAAGGTTCCATTGTTCTGATTGAATCCTAGTAGGTTAAATACTTTTATGTACAAATAAAACAAAAATATCTAGTTTCCCAAAGAGAGTGAATAAACAGAAGCTGTATTTGCAGAAGAAATGAGCAATTGATTATTTGATGAAAAAGTAAAAAGTTAGGACAATGGAAGTGAATAGCACTTTGGAGAAAGCAAACTAAAGAAGTGTTCATAGTACTAATCGACATTACACATTCAATGAATATCGTATTTTAATATAGACTCAGAAGTTGAAGGACATTGCTTGTGCCAAAGGTGGGATTATCATAGTTTCGGACAGAAGTGGACCCAAACTTTTGCAGGAAATTCAGAGACTCTAATGCTGCCGCACACACTCACCAATTCTGGCAGTTCCCATAAATCCAATAGCTTGAATGAGTTGGGGAACGTAATTGGGAGATCAGGATCATCCTCGCTCATCCCCGTTGCAAATACCTCTTTCATTGACTTACAACTTTCTACTTTTATACACTCTAGTTTTGGGAATTTTGCAAGTGCCGCAGCTCCCATCAACCTTTCTATCCTATCACAATTCGAGATCTTCAATTGACTCAAGTTGGGCAAACCTATGAATTCGTCTTCTTCACTCCAGATGGCGTCTAGTCTTTCCAAGTTAAATAGCTCCAAAGATTGAAGGTTTTGGAGATGTTGGCAGAAGGAACAGCGACCAGACATACAACACAATCTCTCCAATTTTGGGCAATCCCTCACTTTTATCTCCCTCAGTGAAGAAGGAGCTTTGAATGACAAAGCTCCACATAAGTCTCCGCTCCACTGTTTATTATTAATTATATCCAATTGGTCAAGGTCACTTGGCAGCAAAAATTCAAATCCTTCGAAATCCTCGACAGTTATGAACTTCCTTTTCCTCCCAGTAATGTCAGGTTTCGAAAACATACCCGAATATCGGAAACCGATATGATAATATTTGAGTCCACCATCTCTGTTGAGGATATTTTCCACAAAATCAGCCAAGTGCTTAGCTACCTGAAAATAGCCTACAAAATATTCCAACCTACTCATCATGCCATGCACAATTTCTACTTCTCCTCTTAGAGATGTTATCTGGAGATTAAGGTATTGCACGTTAGTCAAACCAAATATCACAGACCATTCTACACACACGAGTTTTCTATTATTAGATAGATCAAGCCATCTCAACTTGGTCAGTACCTTCAACCCATCAGGCAATTCCTTAATTGATGTCCCTGAAATGACCAATCTTGAAAGCTCCTGCAGATTCCCCAATGGAGGCACAGATTCTAATGAGTGACAACTTTGGAGCAACAATGATTTAAGGCACCTCAAACTAGACAATGAATTCGGCAAGGATGTTAACTTTTTATTGTAGGATAAATCAAGTAGAGTTAGAGCCTTAATGCGGTAGAAAAAACAATCTGGAATATATGTAATCATATTTTTACTAAAGTTCAAGGTGGACAACTGCGGACACTCTGGTGATGTGCCCTCTGGAATTTCTTCTATACGATTGTCCATCAATGAAACTTTCTCCAAAAGTGGTGCCCACTCCTGCATCTCAGGGATATTATGTAAACTTTTCCCACATCTCAGCATGAACCTTCCCTTCATAATATGACTTGCCATCTCCCTCAATAAGCCATGCATATGCAAATCACTGGAATCAGGATCCCACAAACAATCTATCAATGAATGGCTCTTGAGTTTAGCTACTATTGCTTTCCCCTGGACAAATATTTTTTCCAAACTACTTGTTGATTGTATTAACCCTTCATCAACGAGATTCATAATAAACACATCATCTGAAACCTCACTGTATAATGCATGTTGCAAGAAACAATTTTGAATAGTCTTGTCTGCCAGGTGGTCATAGCTTCGTTTTAATACCTTTATAACCTCTTCTTCCATGTCTTCTTCCATTGATGAATCTTCAAGTTTGCTTAGTGCATGTCTCCATATATTGATGTCATCATTTACCCCTTTCATCAATCTTGCCATCACAGTAATTCCAAGTGGCAAGCCCTCACACATCTTTACAACAGATTTTGCAGTATTTTCCACTTCATCGGAAAGGCTTGCAGGCCTTCCATCACATCCTAGGTTTAGCAAAAATAATTCCCAATCTTGTTCTTTCACCGGTAAAGGTTTCATTTCTATTACATTACTTGTCGGGCAATCCATTTGTCTGAACACATGCTTTAGACGACTTGTTAAAATCAATTTGATCCCATTTATTTTGAGCGGAATTCCCACCTTCTGTAGATCAATATAATTCCAAACATCATCCAAGATAAAAATTGATCTATCTATCTTCTCCAGTGCAGATGACAGAATTTCTGCCCTGTCTGTTATCTCATCATCATCATCAAGCTTTTCACCTATCCTATTGGCAATGGAGTTTTGCAATTTAAGAATGCTAAAATCTTGGGATACTGTGACCCAAAATACATTCTCAAAATTAAAACTCTTGTTCCGTCTTATTTGATTCCTAAAGTGAGTTGCTAGCCACGTTTTTCCTACTCCTCCCATTCCACATACACCGATGAAGAAGACATTGTCATCCCTTAGAAGTTTTCGCATCTCTGTGAAATATGCGTCCATAAGATCCTCCTCATCATTACAGCAGACAGGTTTCGCATCCTCCAGCAAGTACAATCTGCAACGTAAATCATGTGTTTTCATTTGAAGGTCTTGCAAAGCATCCTGAGGGAACGAGTCAATTATGTCACGAGCTTCTTTTTTAAAGTCTCCCGCTTTCTTTAACCAATCATCGGCTTCTTCTCTTTCACGCTTCTTCTTACCACAATACTCCAGCCACTGCAGTTCTTCTTTAACTTCTTCTTCCGAGCCGGTTAATTCATCAACCAAGTCACGTAGTTCTTCAATGTCAGTTTCAAAACCACTGCTACCACTTTCCAGAACCTCATCTTCAATGTCAGTTTCAAAACCACTGCTACCACCTTCCAGAACCTCATCTGAATGTGGCAAACCTGTTTATTTGAAAATAATAATTGAAAGGAGCAAACACGTGATGATTATTATAAGCTCTTGGTAGCCAGAACAAGGGAGGTAGCGTACCTTCCACCATATTGCTGGGTCCGGCCACATCATTTTGATCTATTGGACCGTCAAAGCAAGCAGATATCGTATTAGGATGACCTTCAGCCTCTTCATGGTAGGGATTCATAGGATCCGCAAGTTCAATACCTTGTTTAAGCAATACCAAATCAATTACCAACTTAATTAACTCACGTTCATAGTCGACAATTATTTTGAAACATATTTCTTTTTAGGACAAATATATCAAAACACACGGAGGATTTTACTACTAGTATTTGTATTTTAGTTAATAATAAACGGTAATCTATCAAAATTGTACTGTTTTTTCATTCGCACACAAAAATACTTTACTTTTGTTAACGAAAAAGATATTCTCAACGTATTTTAAAATATGACAAAAATATTTAATATTAAAATTAAAAATATTTTAAAGATTAAATTTTGATATAATTTTTTATAAGTATAATTAAAAAATACGATAATTTTATTCTTAATAAATAAAAAAAATCTAAGGGTCGAATTTTTTAAATAATTATTTAAATATTTTTATAAAATTTTAGATCAAATAAATAAATATGCAAAATTCTTGATGGATTTTTTTTGTCGTCATGAGATTGTTCTTGTCGCGTATCCAAAAATCAGCATATCCAAAATTCGAGAGTGTAGTTTCAGTTTCAGTAGTTTAACCCGCAATAAATGTAAAAATGAACTCTAGGGAATCTATTTTGCCTTAAAAAGTGGACTTACTAAGTCTTTATTATGACATAAGCACATGTGTAATACACAAGAAGCAATCATAATGATAGAGAATATTTATGTACCTGTTAATGAATCCAATCCATTTGGATCTTCCAATTGATTACTTGAGGCAGGCAACACACCATTGTTTAAACCGAGTTCATTTGGAGCTTCCACTTGATTACTTGAACCAGGCAACATAGAATTGTTTACTCCTTCATTAGCAAGAAGGTCGTGACGACGAGGACATAAAGTGATATTCCCCTTCCCTTTTGTAATTCCCAGATGCTCATTAATTCTTGTAGCGCCTCCCCCATATCTCTTGCCACAGCGATTGCACAACCACTTCCTCTCCTTCTCACTCTCTCCTATTATAGTAACTTGATTCCAGATGGGATTTTTCGGTCTACCCATAATCAATTTTCCTAAACCAAACAAACAATTCAACTTTAAAAGTTCGTCAAAATACTATGCTATGCTTGCTAGTTTCAATTTTACCAGAGATCTATGATATACGATAAACAAAGAGAAGAATCAAATACATACCCTTGAAACTGCAGAAATCCTTTTCGGAGATCAGAACCGAGTCTTGCTTTGTGACTTGTGAGAAAAGTAGAGGAAGTTCTCTTGTATTTTAATTTTTAATTTGTAAATGGCGGAGACCAAGACTTTGCAGTAACGTGAAATTTGCGCAAATGCAAAAAAATTCAAATTATTGTAAAATAATAAATAAAAAAAGGTATAATACGAAACATATAAAACGCTGGTATAATACGAAAAATATAAAACGCTGGTATTAATATGCTTAAGGAGACCATTTCGATAGAGACACTAAAAATATCTCCTTTTTTAAAGATATTTATGTTATGAAATAACTAAATAAGGAAGATAAAATAAAGA
The DNA here is from genome assembly GCF_000817695.3 of Arachis duranensis. Lineage (NCBI taxonomy): Eukaryota > Viridiplantae > Streptophyta > Magnoliopsida > Fabales > Fabaceae > Arachis > Arachis duranensis. The sequence goes on from NC_029781.3 coordinate 105,284,763, forward strand.
AATATAAATGAAAGATTCTAGTATTAATATAATTAGCTCAATAGAAATTATTCTTATATTTATAAGTAGTAACAAAAGAAAGAGAAAGAAAAACTATTAGTAGAGAATAAAGAGAAAGAGAGGAGATTTTATTGATTGTGTGTGTCTTCCTCTTTGCCTCAGTACATGTATTTATAGGCATACAAAGTTTACATTTCAAACTTCATTTATTTCTTTCAACATAGGGAAAATGTGCCCTCATAAATGGGCATCCATCACCCTTATCCATCCTCGTCATAACACTCCCCATTGGATGACCATTTAGGATTATTGCCTCATTAAAACCTTACTAAAGAAAAACCCAGTGGGAAAAAACCTTAGTGAATGAAAAAGAGTACAATATCCTTTAGTGATGGGGACTGCCTCATTAAAAACCTTGTCAAGAAAAACCCAATGGGAAAAAAACCTGACCAAGGAAAAAAGAGTACAGTCTCCCCCTCTTGCCGACATCATTTAACGTCTCGAAATCGGCGCATCCCAATCTTATGTACCAATCTTTCAAAGGAGGATTTTGGGAGTGACTTTGTAAATAAATCTGCCAGATTGTCACTTGAACGGATCTGTTGGACATCAATTGTCCCTTGATTTTGAAGGTCATGAGTGAAGAAGAATTTGGGAGAAAT
>NC_029781.3:105288142-105291307 GCF_000817695.3 Arachis duranensis
CCATTTTGTGTGTGAACATAAGCTACTGGATGTTCAACACTTATTCCATTAGCCATACAATAAGCATCAAAAGTTTGGAAAGTAAATTCACCAGCATTATCAAGACGAATTGCTTTGATTGGATTTTCTGGAAATTGTGCTTTTAATCGAATGATTTGAGCCAATAATCTCGCAAACGCCAGGTTGCGAGAAGATAATAAGCACACATGTGATCATCTCGAAGATGCGTCTATCAGGACCATAAAATATCTAAAAGATCCACATGGTGGATGAATAAGTCCACATATATCACCTTGAATCCTTTCTAGGAATTCAGGGGACTCAAATCCAATCTTTACTGGTGATGGCCTTAAAATTAACTTTCCCTGAGAACATGCAGTACAATAAAATTCACTAGTTTTAAGAATCTTCTGGTTCTTTAGTGAATGTCCATGAGAATTTTCAATAATTCTCCTCATCATGGTTGTTCCCAGATGACCCAATCAGATAATAGTGCATTATTTATTATAAATTTTGTTCCTCCAGGAAACAAAATTATAGCTCTTCCGGAGCCTTCAATCACATTGCCTGAGCCAATAATAGTATTAACATACTCTTCTTTTGGCACAAGATGGGTAAAATATATATCACTTTTGAGAATAGTGTGCGAACTTGCACTATCCGCAAGGCAAATATCTTCAGAATATGTCCTTGCCATTTTTCTTCAAAGACAAATGATAATAATAAAATAAGTAGAAGTACATGCACAGTAAATTTATTCACATGAATACTTAACAAACACATACATATATCAAACTATTCCATCATTGATCAAATAGCCAATATTTCCTTCAGAATCCTTAAAGAAATTAGATACATCATAATGAGTGGTGGAATTTTTTTTTATCATTTGAAACAAAATTTGTTTCCTTTCCTTTGTCATCCTTTTTTCAAGGATGCTTGATAAAGATCAACTGGGTGCCTTGGAGTACGACAGGTACGAGACCAATAGCCCTTTCCACTACAACGGAAGCATTTATCCTCAATTGATCTATTTTTCCCATTGTTCCTTTCTTTATCCCACTTCTGGTGAGATCCTTTCTTGGGAACATAATTCATTTTCCTTCCATAATTTTTTTTTGTTATCAAAATCTTGCCATTTACCTCTTCTGGGGTTATAATTTGCCGCATTTGCTTCAAGAAATGGGGCGGCGTCATCTGGACGCGCTTTATGATTTCTCAAAAGTAACTCATTGTTGCGTTCAGCAACAAGAAAGCAAGATTAAATCAAAATATTTTTAAATTCTTTTTCTCGATACTACTGCTGCAGGAGCACATTCGAGACATGGAAGGTCGAGAAAATTTTCTCTAACATATCGGGCTTGAGAAAGTATCACCGTCTTTTGATGATTGTACCTATCTTTAAGGTCTTTCCACAGATCTGCAGGATCTTTTAATGTGGGATATTCATTTTTCAATCATACGTCAAGATGGCGACGAAGGAAAATCATAACTTTGGCTTTATCCTTCTGGGATGTATTATTTACAGCCTCAATAGTATCTCCAAGATCCATTGAATCAAGATGGATTTCAGCATCTATATTCATGATAAATAATTTCAAATATATCAAAAGCATTATATTCAAGATGAGAGAATTTCGACATAATAAAAAATTGTTACCTGAAGTCTTCCTAAAGATTTGATCAGAGTCTCGTGCTGATAACGTGTTATGAAATAACTAAATAAGGAAGATAAAATAAAGAAATATAAATGAAAGACTCTAGTATTAATATAATTAGCTCAATAGAAATTATTCTTATATTTATAAGTAGTAACAAAAGAAAGAGAAAGAGAAACTATTAGTAGAGAATAAAGAGAAAGAGAGGAGATTTTATTGATTGTGTGTGTCTTCCTCTTTGCCTCAGTACATGTATTTATAGACATACAAAGTTTACATTTCAAACTTCATTTATTTCTTTCAACATAGGGAAAATGTGCCCTCATAAATGCGCATCCATCACCCTTATCCATCCTCGTCATAACAATTTATATGTATTATAATATTATTGAACATCTTTATTAGCCAGTTAATAATTTATTTTTTAATAAATTAGAACAAAATCAGTTTATTATAGCAACAATAATAAACCCAATTGTTCGTACGATAATTATTAGACCCGATTTGATCCTGTATACAATCTAAACTGAATCATATTTAAATTTTTTGATAAAAAGACAAATATATTCCTGATTTTTGTTTAAAAAAAACAAAAAAAACATGATCTAGTGAGTTATATAGATTGATCGGTTCGACCGGATCTGATAACAATTAAATTTATTGTTCTTGTTATAAGAAAATCGGTTTTATTTTAGTTTGTTAAAAAATAAAAAAATAACCAGTTCATTAATACGTCCAATAATAATACGATACATAAGTGTCTTTAAAAAAAACCTTTTATCCGTCTTCACGGGAGCATCTTCCTATCTTTAAATATGTATAATTTATTATAGTTAAAATTTTATATCATATTAAATCTTTTAAAATTACCTCATGTTTATTATTCTTTATTTATTATTTTTTAAAATTGAGAATTATAATCTCAATTAAGATTCACAAAAATTTCTCCTCCAGCAATAATATATTCTAAAACACGTTTTCAAAATAAAGTGAGAAGAATAAATTGAATTCATCAAATTTGCATTTACTTATCATATCATATATTACAAATGTTAATTGATCCTCTAATTTCCAGGTAGTTTCGAAACGGTTGCCAAAAATTTTGAGCGGACTTTTCTTTTTGTTTTCGTGAATCATATTTAATCAATTTTTAAATTGATACCAATACAATATAAAGACATACATTATTAATAAAATAATGCCATGCACAACTTAGAATAGGTTTGGATTATAGATAGACTCTGTAATTATACCATCAAAAATTCCAAATTGCATCTATTTGAATTTATTTTGTTTGATATCCACTTTTTTTCAAAATATATTAACCAGTAACACATTCCAATTTCAAAGAGATACAAACATGGAAAATGAGTTTTTTCAGTTTTTTTTTGGGCTTCTTAATTTGGCCCAAAGGCAGAAAGAATTACCATTGAAATTCAAAAACAAGTAGATTCATCTTTTCTCCTTTATTCTTATTCTCATGATCAGTAAACAAAACGATTCAATA
>NC_029781.3:105291326-105311711 GCF_000817695.3 Arachis duranensis
AAAAAAAAAAAAAGAAAAAACAAACGCATGATTAATTTCGTTTTGGAATATGTTTTTTTATGTTTGTAAGAAATAAGAATAAGATCATAAACTAGGCAATGAAATATGAACACGCATTGAAGGTGACATACAACATTCAAAGAACATGCTATGTTGAAAATAGGAAATTAGCTGTGATACCTTTGAGGAAATGATTTTAACAACCTTATTATGGTAGTTGAGCACACATTGACAAGATAATTGATGAACATTGAGGAATGAATGGGTAGGAAAGGAAAATAAGCTTTACATCAAGAGAGGTGATAATAAAAATTCTATAACCTATATAATCATTTGAACTAGTTTTTTCCAAATTCCTTAGCAAAAGGGTAATGATTGGTACGAAAGCATCGCATATATTCATAATCTTGAAGCTTTTACTTATTCACCATCTTAGATAATAGATAGAAAGATATTTCAATACTTATGTTTAAGAACATATGAGTAGTGATTGATAGAATTGAGAAAAGCTTATAAATATAACATTCAACATGAGAGTAACAAATATATTAAATAAGAACTTCTATCGAGTGATAAATATTACACGCTATATATAGAACTAGCATAAAAATAATAAAAATATTATTTACACATTAAAATTAATTATTATGTATTTCTATAAATTATATATATAATTTAATTTATTTTTATATATATTTTGTACTTTAATATATATTCTACATTAGTAGTTAATTTTAATACGTATAGCATGATTGTAAAAATAAATAGTATTTATTAAGAGAGATAATTTTATTAAAAATATGCTTTACTTTTGTGGTAAGTTAACATGTTTTATCGAAGTACTCTATGCAAACATAAAATAGAAATGTTTTGTTTTCCAAAGAAAACCAATAGAAAGAAGCTGCATGTGTCAATTCTTTTATTAGACACTAAAAAAACATATACCATATTTTCATGTCATACAAAGAATTAAGATTAATGTATTTCCATAATTCTTATCTGTGTCCATACATTAAAAATAAATTAAATATCATATATATTTATATATGATAAATAATTTAGTATTATCTTTTATATATACAATCTCAATATTATAATAAATTCTTTATTTATTATGTTTAAAAGATAACAATAATTTTAAATTTAAGAAAAAAATGATAAAAAATATTTTAAACATTAGTAGTGTTGATGGCACTAATTGACAATAAACATTGAATGCATAAGTATCCTATCCTAGATGGCTTGTATCAAAGATGGGACTTCTTAGTTCTGGATACAAGAAAACCGTAACTTCTGGAGGGTAGTTAGAGACTATAATGCTGCCCGTGTCACACACACACACCAATTGTGGCAGTCCCCACAAACACAACTCTTCTGTCAGAACTGAATTGGTCATCGAACCGATTAAATTATTGAGTTATTGGATTATTAGTTCAATCAGTGGGTCATTGATTGAATCGATTAATTCGGTCCTATGTAAATAAAAAATAAAAAATAATAAAAAATTTAAAGTTAAAATTTAAAATACATATTTTTACTAACATTTTAAGAATATTCAACTATTCTAAAATAATATGAAACAGAAATAATAAGTATTTTATTAATTTTACTCTATCATAAATATTTTATTTTGTTTTTATATTAAATATATATAATAATTTGTAAACATTATAATTAGAATTATGATAGCATGGTGGTTGTGATATGTTTCTTTTTTAGTGAGGACAGGGTTCGAACCTCACTTTATTCATTTTGCAAAATTTTAATCACCAGTAATTCGGTTGGATCGGTTTACCGATTTTTACCGATTCACTACGAATTTGACCGATTCATACCGGTTCTCATCTTTGTGCGGTCTAATTAGCAGATCGGATCGGTTTAAGATTTGGTCCACTAATTTTTTGGTCGAACCAGCCGATTCGGTCCGGTTTTTACAACAATGCCTAAATGAGTTGGGTAGAGTAATTATTGTGGCAGTCCCCATTGCAAATATCTCTTTGATTGACTTACAATAATCAACTTGTATTCTCTCTAGTTTTGGGAGTTTTGCAAGAGATGTAGCTCTCATTAACCTTTCCATCCTGTTGCAATGTTGGATCTTCAATTCAGTCAAGTTGGGCAAGCCTATGAATTCATCATCTTCCCTCCATATGGTGTATAGTCTTTCCAAGTCATATAGAACCAAAGATTTGAAGGTTTTGAAGATGTTGGCAGAAGAAACAGGGACCAGACAAACAACACAATCTCTCTAATTTCGGGCAATAACTCACATCAATATTCCAACTTACTTATCACCCCTTGCACAATGTGTCCTGTTATAGATGTTCCTTGGAGATTAAGGTATTGCACATTAGTCAAACCAGATATCACAGGCCATGGTACACAAACAAGTTTTCTATTATTAGATAGATCAAGCCATCACTTAAAATATAGATTTTTAAGTTACAGATTTACGTAATTATATAAATAATGAGACATGTTGAACTTAATTTTTTTGTTTTTGATTTAATGTGTTTTGAATTTAACTATAAACCAATTTTTAGAATTTTGAATATTTTGTGAATGACACTATAGTATAGATAAATTCATTATTTTTTTTAAATGGTATTTATCTTTGTATACTTAATAGAAAATTTACATAATTAATAGATTTTAACTAAATATATATAAAGGATTAATAAAAAGCCAAAAATATATTTATACTTCTTACATTAATTCTAAAAATTTTATATAAGAAAAAAGGTATTATTTACGCGGTTTTACAAATAAATTTATTGATTTGGTTAATAAAATTATCCATTATTTTTTTAAATTAGATTAGTTTAAATATAAATTGGTTGCTACACCTTGTTATTTTTCAAAATTGACATTGTGAAATATTACATAGAATTTGTTTTTTAAAAGATACATTACATAGGAATTTTTCAAAATAATTTTTAAATTAAAAATTAGAATTATATTTTTTATTTATTATATTTTTTTAAAATAATATGAGTGCTAAAAATATGTTTTTTACTCTTTACAAATATATATACACTTAGTACTATACATGCACCAAATATGCATGCAGATGATATATTGAGTAGTTATTCCACGATATCTTAATTTCTATCTTTATTATTCTTTACCAAAGCCCAAACTCAATTGACATAATAATGTTAGGAGATGATGTATTGATGTGTTTTATGATGTTTGTAAAATACAAATGTTTTAATTTTTATAAAAAAAGTAAGTCTTATCTATTAATATTTATATTTAAATAATAATTAGACACAAAATTTGTTGTCATCATAAAATTATCTAATATCATTAAATTTGAATTCAAATTCTTGATATTTATTTAAAGTGAACTAACGGATAAATCAATTCAAATTAATTAACTTATTTGACTATTTTTATCTTTGTAGACTTGACTTAAACTTTAAATAATTAGATACCAATTTACGGTTACCATAAAATTGGTCTAAATAATCATCCTAACAAAATTATGTTTGCAAAAGATACACCAACTTAATTGTTAAGGCATGACTTATAAATCTAATTTATCTAGTTAATGTATTATTTATTACTATGACTTGATTTGTATAAATAATAACATATATAACTAAATATAACTAATTTTATTCCATTCATTTTATCTTTTCAAATTGAAATTTAAAAAGTTGTTACAAACGGTTCTAGAATTCAAATTTTAAGTTCAAATTTAAATCAAGTACTTTAAATTAGACACGTTTATCTCAACTATCAATTTCACCTAAAGTCTGCACCTGAGTTTTCACCAAACTCAGCACCATAAAAAAATTCATAGAAAACTCAAGAACAATCAAAGAATTCCAAAACAATGGAGAACAAGGATAACAAGAGAAAAGATCAACCTTCATCAGCCTCCACCAACCACCACCGCCGCCGCAACGTGAAACCAAAGCTTACGGCGGTTACTCCTCCCAATCCAGAGCCTCAACATCAAGAAATCAGAGAATTGCAGACACTCTCTCTCTTTCCTACCGAACCTTCATCTTCTTCCAATCATTCACAAGTTCCAGAGTTTTCATCGCCACCACAACCACCACCGGCACCGGCCGTCGTCGACGACCTCAACATAGTCATCCCTCCTCCCTTTCCATGGGCCACTGATCGTCCGGCAAAAATCCACACACTCCAATATCTCAACCAAAACAAGATCTTAACAATCAACGGAGACGTTCAATGTGGAAGCTGTCACAAAAAATTCGAAATGGAGTTTGATTTAAAACAAAAGGCTGCAGAGCATCGAAAGTTCTTGAAGGATCATAGAGATTCCTTGCATAATAGATGTCCAAAAGAGTGGATGAACCCGAATCCGATTGCATGCAAATTCTGCGGCCAAGAAAAATGTGTGAAGCCTGTTACTGGAAGCTGGAAGGAACACTCCATTAATTGGTTGTTTCTTTGGTTGGGTCAGTTCATAGGGTTCTGCACTTTAGAAGATTTGAGGTATTTTTGCAAGTACAATAAATTGCATAGAACTGCAGCCAAAGATCGTCTTGTTTTCAACGCTTACACTGAAATCTTCAAACAACTCATTCGAGCCGATTAGAAATCATAGTAGCATGACATGTCAAATTCACTCTAGACATTAATATATTACACTAAGAGTTCAAGTTTTACTAACTGCAGTGCAAAGTAGTTTCAGATTCACAAGATTATTGAGAGTGTTCCAAATAGGTTGCCTAAGAGTGGCACCTAAACAAGTGAACATCAAACGCTGCGTCTTCTTTGTTGATTAGCTCAAAGATGCAAACATCTCCTGCTTTCAATCTACTTCCTCTACAAAATAGGCTCCAACCATTCGATAATGTGATTGGACTTCTGTATCTTGTGTAACGCAGCAACTTTATACGCCACCGTGTCTCTCCAAACTTGAATGTCACAATATGAGTCTTTTTGAGGTAATTTCTGATGAAGAAAGCTGGTATACTCTGCATCAAGTTATATGTATAACCGTGAGATTATAGCCTAGCACTTTAATGAGAAGCTCGAGTCATAAGAATTATTAAGAGATAAATAATGTATCTGATTTGTTGCTTAATTGATACGTGGTTCAAATGTTCGTGATATGAAGAGTTCAAGTCTTATTCAAAAGATATTAATTTATATTTTTGGAATGTTTTAATTTAATTTAATATATTTTGATTTTGTTTATTTAATTACTAGATTGTGCCTTATGCTTATGGGCTTTAGAGGTTTCTTTGTTTTAACTTAATAAGAGGTTATAAATACTTCCTTAGCTATTGGAGGAGTCCCTGGAGTCTCTTCGTTCTTCGATTCAATTCCCAAACTACGACATTGACAAGTTAGGTTGAGAAGTCCCTAAATTGATTCTCTTTGTATTCAATTTCAATCTATCATTTTTATTTTTATTTTTATTTTCAATTTTAATGTATTTTTTTTATTCAGTTTGAATCCTTTATCTTCTTGTTTATTTTTTATTTTTTATTTTTTATTTTTTATCATTAATTATGTTAAACTTACCGGTCTGCGTTGCCTCAGAAAGCTCGGCTTTATAATGATCATGAAAAATGGATTTTCTGAGGTGAATTTCTTAGCTTCTTTCAGGGCTTCTTCATTTGGCTCAAAGCCAGGAGGAGTCGCCATTGAAGTTTCTTGAGTTTCCTTTTTGACTGCAGCATGCAAACAAATCCACATAATTTTAGAATGCACTCAGTAGCAACTAATTACACTATTGTTTTTTGTAAAGAAGTTTTGACAATAATTATGGAAATAGTTGAAATACTTTTAATGTCACAACCCCAGTGGAAAAAGAATATTCTTGTCACAAACTATCCATGCTAAAGGCCTCAGCGATTACATGAAAAAATTGAGATAATATTGATCCACAAGATTGTGTAACTGCACAAATGGTAAAGAGTCAAAACCTTTTTTTCCCCTTAACAATTGAGCACTTATGATTTTTGTGAGTAACAAGATCTTGCTTGCAATTGGCCACACAGCATAAATTTGTCCTGAATTTACCTTTAATCATAATGTCACTCTTGCTTTCAACATAATTGACTTTCCCTGGTTCTAAACAATTGACTCTGTCTCCTTCAACTGTTCATAAAGAATAAAAAAGCAACCATTACAATGCAGAAGCAGAACAATTTGGGACTCTTTCACTGAAATACCAACTAGAATAATTACCTTGTGATAGCGGAAGTTCCTCTTCTTCAATTCGAGTTATGGATACCTTAAAATAAAGGTCTTTGGGATTGGTGAGCTCAAAAACACAAATGTCCCCTACATTCAAACTATTGTCTTTTGCAAATCTCTTCCATCCAGAACTGAATTTGCCAAAACTGTAAGTAACAGCCCATGTTCTCCCCCCATCATGGACCTCAAGGATGGCTGTTGCTTGCTTCTTCAAATATTTTGCTGTGAATTTTGAAGGGATATTCTGGTGGTTCTTTTGGAAGTTAGAAAATCTATGGACCAAAAAATGTATGTGAAAAAATATCATAACAGATGCAAAAAATGAAGAAAGCTCACCATTGAGTAACTGTTAGCATAGGAAGGTTTCATGATAACCATGAAAGAGGGGTTTTGTTTAGATTTGGAAGTTGTAGCTTTGTTTAAGGTTTGCTTTAACCGTTCCACTCTTGGACATGGAGTGCTACCACCTATATCCTCTGAAAATTTGAACATGGGTTTGTTGTCATGAAAACTTGATTAGGTGAATGCTACGGTGCCTATCAGGTTGTACCTAAATTACTAAAAAGAGTAAACAAATAATATTTAATAAATTTTACATAATTTACTTTTTACTTTAAACATTTTTTTTACTTTAAAAGGTAAGTTAAGCAATTTAGGTACCATAACAAACGCACCATAGAACTCACCACTTGATTATTATGTCCTCTATGTTTGCAACAAATTTGTGGACAGAAAGAACAATGACAGAAACATAACTCTTCTGCCTTGTCTCTACTCCTGTCTCTATATTTTCTTTATCGATCCACTTACCAAACACAGCTAAAGATCCCTATTAATACACAAAATGAAAAACATACCATCCAATTCTTTCTTAATAGATGCAAATGTTGACTTGTCAAAGCTTGTTCCTTGACACTCATCACCATTAATTTGGTGAATAAGAGGCAAGTTTTGCAAACTGCAGCTTGTTCTAACTTCTCTAGTTGTGTTTGATGGCTGAGGATAAAACATTGGTGATTTCATTCTATTGTTTTGGCTTTGAGGCATATCATCGAACACTTGATCTGCCTCATGACTGATCTGTTCAATGTTTTCATTTTCTTGTTGAATGACATGGAAAGGATAATCTATTTCAAGGCCACTCACTTCACATATTTGTACCTCAAATTGAGAAGTGTTTTTGTACTCAAAAAACAGCAAATGCCCATGATCTAGAGAGTAATACATAGCAAACTCATTCCAACCATGTTCAAGAAAAATCCCATCATCTTGCTTAGTCCATTCTACTTTCCATTCGGTTCCATCCGGAGGCTTAAGAAACACTGGGTTTGAAAGGCCATCACCATATTTTTTAGTGAAACTGTTTGGGATCTTCTGCAAATATTCATAACAGAAAATTGAAAAACTTAATCAATGATATAATATAACTAAGTCATTAGCTACTATATCAAAACAAGTTCAAAGTATTGGAAAGGATAAAATAATGTGTATTTTCACTTTCCAGAACAATGCATGCAAATGCAAGATATAAATTGAACTAATAAATGATGTGGAATGATCAAACACACTTCAAAATTGTACTAATAACTTTAACAGAAATACCCTCTATATTAATCTTCTACTAATGCACATAAAAACCATGTTCAACCCAAACCATTTACAACAATTAGGATTTTAAATAACAAAAGTAGCTATATAGTAAACATTTGTGTGAGTTTGTAACTGTCCTGTTCATTGGTAAGAGTTTCTTCCAGATACTGAAAACCCTAAAGAAAATTGAAGATGCTGAGCTAATTAAGAATGCTTACAAGTTTTCCATCTTCAAGAGTTGTTGAAAGTATGATCTTGAAGAAAAGGACTGCATTGGAATTATTCATGGGTGGTGGTGTGGCTTGATCTTCCTCATTCATTTTCCTAAGCTTTTCAGGCTCACCAATGTTGTAGTGAAGTATGGACACTGTTTAGATTAGTCAAAACCAATAATTAAATTCAACCATTATATTGGTACACCAAATTCAACTATTAAATTAAATTTTAATATAAAAAATATATTTACTAATTAATTTTTGTAATTAATTTTAATATAAAAATAATATTTTTGCATAAATTATATTGGTAAAAATTCAGGTGTAGTTGACTTCACGTGAAGTTAATAGTCGAGAGCCATTAAATGAAAATTTAGTTAAATCAGTCAAATCATCTAACGCCTCTCAATTCTCAACTTCACGTGAAGTCGACTGTACTTAAGTTTCCACCAATTATATTAAAAATATGCATTAATATGTCATATTATTTTATAAAAAATATTATTTATATATTAAAATTAACTACTAAAATTAATTATTAATATATAAAATGTGTTGATACCAAATTAATATACTGAGTTGGTCATATTCGACACGTCTATTTTGTAAGTAAAAAATCTGCGTGTTACAATACACAAGATATGTGTTGGACACGTATCATTATTCTAGCAATATCTAAAGTGCATGTTAAACACGTATCATCATCCTAGTAACACATAAAATATGTGTTAGACATTGTCAACATCGCGTATTAAATACCTTCTCTATATATTCAATTTTAAATATTAATATTCAACCAAATCACTATTTTTATAAACATATTAAAAATAATATCTGTAAAATTCTTGTTTCACTCTTATAAACAATTTTATTTTAGTTTATTTGGTTCTCATTTCTGAGGAGAAAAAGTGGAGTCATGCTGAATGGTGATTTGGTGAATATTCCAAATTTGAAATTACCAATATAACCCATTTCAAGTCTTATCAACAGTAAACGACAAAACCCACGACAGTCATTGTAGTCAACGCTAGTTTCAATGCATGCGAACATAAATATATCTTTTCCCCCCCTACTTTTAACAAAGTGAACTTAAGGGTGTAAGTGTAATTACGAATTACCTTTTAGTTAAAAAAATAATTATATGTTCTTCTTTTCTAATAACTCCACTTTTGACAATAGTTTCTTTTCTCCAATAATATTTTTAGTTGTACAAAGTAACATAAATTTCCAAAACTTATATATCAAATAATCTTTTAGCAACCAAAAGGGTTTGTCTTTATAGGGTTTATCCGTTTAGGCATATTAATTCACTAATCTGAATAAATAAACTTAATTTTATTTCATGCATTTTTAAAAAACTTAATTTTAATTTCTATAAAAAATTTATCTAGATATAAGTTCGAATATTTCCAAACCTATAACTAAAACATTTTAGTTTTATTCATTACTTGTATTTTTGGAATGAGTTTGAAAATTGGATATATTATTGATTGGTTATTCCATAAGAAGTTATTTAAAAATTTGACATCCACCTAGCCAATATTTTTGTATAAAATGGTAAATATATAGTTTTTTATTTAAAAAAAAAAACTCTGTAAATAAAAGTGATATACCAAAAAGGACACTGTTAAAAGATGCTCAGAACTCAGAAGTACAACATGGACACTCGTGACGTGAAGCTTGTTAAATCTTAGACGTTAGATTCTCATACAGTAACTGTGATTCTCACATTTTAAGGACACTATAGTAAAATTGCGTCCTTCTTTTCAACTGTTGAAATTACTACCCTACCCTTTCTTTTGATATCCCTTCCCAGATTACTGATTAGCAGTGTTTGTTCAGCAAATATAAGGAAAAGCTAATTTCATTCAAACAGATTTGTTCCCTTTTTCCGGTTCCTATATAAATTGTTGCTAAACCCTTCACTTAAAAGCGTGTGATTGAAATTGAATGACTCAAATGCTGATATTCACATTCATCAAATCTTTAACATGAAAGGTAAAAAAATGCAGCCAATGACATGTAACAGGAAGATTATTACATGATGATGATACAAGTCCTCAGAGGTTTTGCAGATTACATTGGAAAAAAAAAGTGATACCTATTCAGAAAGTTAAGAAAACTAACACACTAGCAGAGTCCCAAATGGATTGCTTAGGAGTGAGATCTAAAGAAGTGAACATCAAACTCTGAATTTGTCATGTTGATCAGCTCAAAGATGCAAACATCTCCAGCTTGCAATTCACTTGCTTTAGCAAACAAGTTCCAACCAGTGGACAACCGGATTGATTCCTTTTTTGTTACATAAGGCAGCAACTTCAAAGGCCACAATTTATTTCTAAACCTTACCATGGCATACTGCTTTTGCTTGAGGTACTTTTTGACAAAGTCAATTGGTACATTCTGCATCAAAGTTACATTTTCTTTATAGATAACCAACTTATGACATGTAATAAACTCACAGCTGTAGTAATATACTCCTTCTGTTTCAAAATAAGTGTCTTTTTACTTTTTTGTTCATTGAAAAATTAATATATCTAGACAAACCCTTTATCCAAATACATTACTTTTTCAATGAATCGAAAATTGAATGCAACTTATTTTGAAACAGAGGGAGTATCTGTTTTATTGCTTGATATTAACACCATCTTACCGGTCTGCTTTGGTCCAGAAATTTTTTCGTTACATTTATGATGAAAAACGGATTTTTTGAGGTGAATTTCTCAGCTTCCTTCAGAGTACCACTTGTTTCAGCGAGGGGACTTGTAACCTTTGAAGTTGTTTGAGTTTCCTTTCTATCTGTAGCATCCCAACAAATCCACATAGCTTAATAACACAATCAGTAGCATTTTTTAATTCAGATTTATCTAAACACTATGGTCCATACAAGTATCTACATAGTTATATGAATTTACCAATTAGGTGATGTACGGCGCAACAATTCTAAGCAACAATTCTTTTTTACCAAGTATCTACATAGCATTAATCCTCTTTTTTACTTTTGAAACAGCTAATGAACTTCTAAGCAACAATTCTTACTAATATATTTAAATTATCTGTTTGCTTTCTCCTGATTTCAATATTAGATAAGAAATTGATTTACCTTTAATGGAAATGCTATCCTTACTTTTATCTTCTTCATCTGTTTTTAAGAAATGAAAGTACAAACCATTACGTTGCAGAACAAGTTTTGGAAAGAAGAAGGAAGTTCTTTGAATGGAATAGGAAGACCAACAAGAATTGAACAACATGTTTATGTGAATGCATATTTGACCATCCGAAAAATAGAAGATGAAAATGCATACCACCATCTAATTCTTTTTCAATGGATGTTGATGTTGACTTCAAAAAACTTGTCCCTTGAGACTGATTACCATTCCTTTGGTTAAGCTGAGACTTTGGTGATTTCCTTCTATTGTTTTGTCGTTGAGGCATTTCATCGAACGCTTGAACTTCTTCATCACTGATCTCAATAATGTTAACCTTTTCTTGTTGATTAACATTGAAAGGATACTTTATTTCAAGGCCACTCTTGTCACAAATTTGAACCCCCAATTTGGAATTTCCATTATATTCAAACTTCAACACATGCCCATGATCTATAGAGTAATATGTAACAAACTCTTTCCAACCATTTTCAAACACAACAGCAGCATCATGCATAGTCCAATCTACTTTCCATTCAGTTCCATTTGGAGGCTTGAGAAACACAGGCTTTGGTAAAGAAGCACCATATTTTCTACTGAAATTCTTTGGGAGTTTCTGCAAAGAACTTAATCAATGTTAGCATGCATAGTCAAACACTTCGAATTAATAAATGAAGAAAAAAAAATAAAGATGCTGCTTAGGTACGAATAAATATTCTTACAAGTATCCCTTGTTGAAGAGATTGTGAGATTATAACCTTGAAGAAACGGACTGGTTTGGATGTCATGGATGGTGTGTGAGAAACTGAGAATGTAATTATTTTGTTTTACTAGGACTGGACCCGGTTTGTGACGGATCTTGCTGATTCAGGCCCACTGGATTGCATTTCCGGATTGCAACAGTACAATGTGCAATAATCCAACACCAAAGGAAAGGAAACACATTACAACACAACTATTGGAAATA
Source organism: Arachis duranensis (assembly GCF_000817695.3). Classification (NCBI taxonomy): domain Eukaryota; kingdom Viridiplantae; phylum Streptophyta; class Magnoliopsida; order Fabales; family Fabaceae; genus Arachis; species Arachis duranensis. The sequence continues at coordinate 105,303,434 of NC_029781.3, forward strand.
AGATAGCATGATATAATGTGCTGTGTGACTCTAACCAATTAAAAAAAAAAGAAGGAAAAAATTAGCATGCAATTATGCAATAAATGTTAAGGTTTACTTGTTCCATATTGATGATTATAAAATAAGATGTCAAAATTTTCAACTAAGAGTCGTTCCTTGAAAGACATACAAAATTTACTTTTCATCACATAACACAATCACAAATCAGAGGGACAAGAAGATCAAGCACACAACCCCTTGACCATGAAATATTACCTTATAGCTGTTCAACTGAGTTATTGCACTTAAAGAATGATGGCTGGGTCCCTTAAGCTGGTGAATTATTGGTACTTCAGCCTTCTAGCAATACGTGAGACAATAATTGAATCAGAAAAAAATTGAAAGAAAGTGGTTAATGGAAGTAACATCCTTAGCACAGAATAACACTTAATGAAGGAATGGAACTGGGGAAAAGAAGAAGACAGCATAGTAATTACAAAATATTAGGCAAATTTCAATATGTACACACATTATTACGGTCATAATTATATATCTAGAATCATCACCTTATTCAGGGATCTATGGTATACATGACATCTTTCAGCAGAAAATGGCTCAATCTTACGAAAGAGTGAAGTGGATTTTCAAGAGAGGAGTATGTACAACCAATACAGATTCTGGATTTGGGATCATGAAATCGAAGTAACATAAAAATTAAAAATACATAACTTAAAAGAACACCAAGATATCATTAAACATGATTCAATCGCCAGAGCTACTATTAGCTAGGTTCACACAGAGAACACTGGAAGTTGAAAAACACACAGAGAAATGCACTAATCACATGCTTCACGTAAGGAAAGAGACTTGAAAAGTGATTACCTTAATTTGTTGTGTGGCGAAAGAATGTGGAAAATGGCGTGTTGAAATGCAGTGAGAGAGAGAGTTGTAATGGAATTGAACCAGAAAATGTGAGAGTGAAGTGGATCCGCGGGGGGGTTTAATCTAGACTAGCACAAACACGGAAAGTAAATGTATTTATGAAAGAAAGAGGTGATTGAAGGCAAGAAAATGCTCATAAAGGAAACCATGCACTAAATTCTGGTGTCAGGAAGACATCTTATGAAAAGAGCCAAAAAAAATATGACGTTGGTTATTTGTTAAGGGTAGGATAGTAATTTAAATAACCATAAAAGCTGATGCAATAGAATTTTTTCTAAAATAAATAAAAAATCAATTATTTTAATTTCAATTTTTCGAATACATTTTTTTAAGAATGTGTTCCCCACACCCACCCGCAAAATTCTATAATTTGATAGAATTCGTTCCATTCCGATGAACTTTATCTAAATTCTTTTTAAAATTATATTAAAAAAATACATAAGAGTATATAAAAGTATACGGTAAAAAATATATAGATATACAAGAATAAATTATATTTAATAAAAAAATTATATTATAAATTAAAAAATTATTATTTTTCAAAGAAATGATTTATTTTTGTATATTCTTGTGTATTATGTAGTATGTAGTTTATAGAGACGATAATAATAATTACCATTCACCGTTGTAACATTTAAAAATTTGAGTCAACCAATTATTTCTAAGAATTCAAAATAAAATTGGCAAGAAAATGCGATGAACTTCATAATTTATATGAAATTCGTCTAGGTGGGATAAACTCTATTAATATTATAGAGTTCATTTGAAAATTGCGGCAAACTTGCTTAAAATTGAAAAAAAAAAACGTATCCTAATATTTAAAGTTTAATAATTTTTTTGAAAATAGTGTTTTTTTAATTATTTTGGAAAGAAAATTTTTAATTTACCCTTCTTTCTCATCAATAATTTGGTGTTCATAACACATTTAGATTGATGAAGTAGTTAACTCATTTGTCCACTTAAATAAATATTAAGAGTTTAAATTTTATATTGTGCATGCAACAATTTATTAACCTTTCGAGGGATCAATATTTTATCTATAAACGAAACAAAAAAAATATAATTTGGTGTCAATGTTTTATAATTTGATTTCTCAATTTGTGAATCAAGCTTCAACAGTTCTACTTCTACTATATCATTGCACTGCTCAATGTATTGAATATATTTTTCAAGAACACGTCATTATATTGAGAGTACAACTTTACATTCTCCAAAGAATAAAACAAAATAATTACATTCTCAGTTTCTCACACACCATCCATGACATCCAAACCAGTCCTTTTCTTTAAGATTATAGTCTCAAAACCTCTTCAAAAAAAAATACTATTTCTCAAAAAAACGACTTATTTACGTGTATTCTTATATATTATGTATCCTGAAAACAATAATAGTTAGTTGTCATAGATCATTGTAAAGTTTAAGAATTTATATAAAATTCGTCGAGGTGAGACAAACTCTATTAATATTGGAACTGCGACAAACTTTTCTAAAATTAAAAAAAAATATTCTGATATTTAAAGTTAAAATAATTTTTTTTAAAATAATATTTTTGTTATTTATTTCAGAAAAAAAATCTACAATTTACCCTTTTCTCTCATCAATAATTTGGTATCCATAACACACTTAGATTATTCGAGTGGTCAACTCGTTTGTCCACTTAAATAAATACTAAAAATTTAAATTTTATACTGTGCATGCAATAATTTATTAATCTATCAAGTTGGTCTTTAAATTAAATTTAGATCTACAACCAATTAATTTTTTATCTATAAGATTGAGTACCCTGAATAAGCAAAACAAAAAATATATAATTTGATGTCAATGTTTTAATTTGATCTCTTAATTTGTGAATCAAGCTTCGATCGTTCTACTTCTACTATATCATTGCACTGCTCAATCTATTGAATATATTTTTCAAGAATACATCATTATATTGAGTACAACTTTACATTCTCCAAAAGAATCAATTAATCAATTTATAATATATAAAAGTTAATATCAATTTTTTTATAATGAGTTTAAATCATATTTTCCTTATTAATTTATAATATATAAAAGTTAACATCATCTTTTTTTTTTTCAATCAATCTATCATTTGGTACTCTCGCTGAGAGGAAGCATGGCTTACGATGAACTCTGGCAGCAAGAAATTGCCGCTCTGCAACGGAATCACGTGGAGGTTGTAAGTCACGTCTCTATGACGGCATCGCGTATGGACGGACTGGAGGACTCAGAGAAATCCGAAGCATGCTGTCGGAAGCACTAAAACTGAAGCAAGTAACACCAGTCGGTAATGAAGGCTCTTCACATCCTCGACATCAACAACAATTTTACCAATCTAGAAGTACAAAAGTTGATTTACCCATTTTTTATGGTGATAGTAATGTAGATGAATAGGTTTTTAAAGTGAAAGTATTTTGAACAGTTTGTGGTACCTGAGGAGATGAGACTGAGAATGATTTTCTTCCATTTGTCTGGAACTGCTTATGCCTGGTATCGTTGGGGTCAATAATAACATTGCATATACTTTGGAGTCTTTTTTTGATGCATTACTTGTTAGGTTTGGAAGGAACCAGTACTATGACTCCAAGGCTGCTCTCAAAGAGTCGAAGTAAACAAGTACCGTAGCAGAATATCAAGGACAATTTGAAAATCTTACCAATCAGGTTACTGGACTCAGTGAGGACTGGGTGGTGTCATTATTCATTGCTGGCCTTCAAGAGTACCTGAAATGCGAATTATTGTTAGCTAAACCGACATCATATATTCATGCCGTTTCATTAATAAAGATATATGAACAGAAGTATGCAGCCAATTCAAATCTGAAATCTATCAGTCATACTATACCAAACCTATCCAAACTAGCCTCAGTAATTCCTCCCTAAATCGATTCTCGACAAACAAGTCATCCAACCTTATTCCCATTTCTTTCTCCCACACACAGCCAAACACTAATACTAGAAACTTCATATCAAAACACCCCCTTTTTAAGAAATTTCAGCAGCTGAAATTAAGATGAAAAGAGACAAGGGTCTCTACTACTATTGTGAGGAAAAGTGGTCATCAGGATATAAATATAAAACTTCTTGTTATTTATTGATTGGAGAGGAAGAAATGCACGAGATCTTGAAGGAACCGGAGCCTGAATTGATTCAACCTCTGGGTGTTGAGGTGCCGATTGTAGTGGATGAAAGATTTTGTTAGTAAGTGAGAAATAGGGTGCAAAACAGAGAATTATTTTTTAAGGCTGAGCTGGAGAATTAGTTAGAAGAGTTTTATAAAGAAGAAGAATCATTTCCGTTAGGGGATGTATTTTTTATACGTACTCTCGAGGTACTTCTGGAGTTTATCTCTGACTCGAAAAGGGAATTATCTTTGACATTCTCTCTTCCATCTTTTTTCAATTTCATTCGGTCATAATAATAATAATAATTTATACACTTTTTTTCTACAACTTAATTGTTACATTCTCATATTATTCTGTATTATCTTTTATCATTTGATTTGGTAAAAGATGAAAATCAACTAATCACTATTGAGTAAAATAAAATATTTTTAAAAAATTAAAACAAAAAACTTTGATTTATTATTATTCAATTGAAACATCAAATACTAATTAAAGGCAATAAACATACATTAAAAATGTCATAATAATAATTATAAAAAATTTCAGTTACAAATATTTAAATTTTATAACTTATACATATTAAGATTTTTATTATTCTTCATTTCTTAGTCTCTCATACTAATTGTAAAAGATTTCTTAAATTTAATATAACATCTTTATTTACAAACAAAAAAATATAAGAAAAGACAAAGTGTAGTAATGAATGCAAAACTAAAAATGAAAAAAAAAATGAAAATGTAATTTATATAACTCTAATATAAATGACTCATATCTTTTAAAAAATAAATAGATTTAAAATCTATTTATAATATGTTCTCTAACATATTTTTAATATAATATTTATTAAAATATACTATATAATATAAATAATTTATTTCTCCGCCCATTGTCCAGTCTCGTTCTAGTTTTTATATAATAATAATAGATAGATGAATGGATAGATAGAAGATTTATTTATTTATTTATTTATTTCATGAAGTTATTTATTTTGCTTGTAGCGGTGCATTATTGTGAAAAATGTGGGTGTTAGACAAAAATGTGGAAATAATTTTTTTTGAGGATGAAGAAATTGGACCATTCGATTTTTTTGTAAAAAAAATTAAGCTTACTGATCGGACAGTCCAATTAGTTTGGAAGAGAAAATTTAAATTTTGGTAAACTCCGATTTGTGTACTTCAAAGTTTTTTTAGTTAAATATAAATCGAATGGTACGATTATTATACTCAAAAATTTGACAATCCAATTTTTGCTTCTGACACCACAGTTATGTAAAACACCTATACACTTTATATATACGTTTTATACCGTTCTCCTACCACATCTAAATTAAAAAGTGTACATAGAAGCACGTTAGAATAAGTTTTTTTTTCTTGAAATAATTATTTTTTAATTTATAATATAAAAAATATTTATAGTTTATTTTTATTTACCTGTTTATTTTTGAAGATGACGTAATGATCGTTATTGTCGTCAACGTTAAAACAATTATGTTTGTTGTATGTGTATTTTTCGGTGAAGTTTGCTGGGATACGACAATTTTTATAAAATTACAGTCATAGAAATTCACATATGGGTGCGGCAAATTCATTCTAAAAATATGTATTCAAAAAATTAAAACTAAAATAATTTATTTTTAAAAATAATATTTTTTTATGATGAAAACTCAAATGCAGTCGATTTTATGTGAAATTGATAACAGAAAATTGTTAAATAAAAATTTAGTCAAACCAATTAAATCATCTAACAATTTTTAACCATCAATTTCACATGACCGTACCTAAATTTTTACTTTTTTTTTATTTGTTTCAAGAAAAATCTTATTGCATCCCAGTTTTTAAGGTTACTTAAATTACTATCTACCCTTAATAAATAACAATAAATAACAATCAATAACCAGCGTCATCTTTTTTGACTAAGTTCTTTTTGACAGCGGACTTTAGTGCAGGTTTCCTCTATTTTTTTTGACTCTTTCATAAATTCCTTTGGACACCGGAATTTAATGCATGTTTCCTCTGATCCGTTTCTTCAAGAATTTTCTCACAAAAGGCCTCTAAAATGGAATTCTTTGTGAGCATTTTCTTGCCTTCAATCCTCTCTTTTTTTTCATAAACACATTCACTTTACGTGTTTGTGCTAATAACTAGATTGAACTCGCATGGGTTCCACGAAATTAATACACAACAAATCTATTCTTTTTATTTCGGACTTTATAAACGAATAAATTAATTAACTAATATAACAAATTATAATTAATGTAGTAAAATTAATTAAGTAATATATATTATAATAAATTATGTTAATATTTAAATATCTAATCAAATCAATTAGCTGATATAATTAAGTCATGGTAATAAATTGTATTGAATGAGTTAAAATAATTAAATCGGGAAATACTCTCCAGAGCATGCCACGTCAGCTCCATCATTAAGTGCAGACTCATTTTGGGTTCTTTTTATATATTATAATAGATAATAGATAATAGATTATAAATAGGATAAAGTATTAAATTGGTAGTCAAAAATTTAAATTAGACCCACAGGTAGTTTGTTAAAGGTTTAATTATTCTATCGGTCTTTATATTTATTCATTTATTAAATTTTTAATCAGATTCTTATATTTTTTTAATTGAGTTCTTATATTATATCAAATTTTGTAATTAAGTTTCTGTCGTGACAAAAACATTAAAATTAAGAGAATATAATAAATATGCGTAACACTTAATTGAATATTTTGTATAGTTTAATAGAATATTCTGTTAATTCCAATGAATTATAACTTAAATGGCATAGTCTCCCCATACTCAATTAAGAAGTTGCGGATTCGAGTCTTCTATTTTTGATAAAAAAAATACTTAATTACAAAATCTAATATGGTATAAAATTCAATTAAAAAAATATATAAATCTAATTAAAAATTTAATAAAATTATAAAGATCGACAAAATATATAGTGAAATTTTTATAAAAAAAGAGTTAGTCACTTTTTAAAAAAATATGATATTCTTTTGTTGTTTCTTAACGTTTTTAAATATTAGTTATTTTAGTTCGTGATATAAATGTTTTGGTACCATTTAATTGACATTACCTAAGAAATATTGTGGGGATTTGCTAAATCTAGTGTATGCCAACTCAAGTCTTCAGATTATAATGATCAAAATTGAATTGAATCTCTGGTCTAATCAAATTTTAAGACCGTTTTAACTTGAAAATAAATAAAAACTAGTTAAAATAAGTGAAAATCGATCAAATTAAGTGAAGGATTAATCTCTACATATAAGTGTTTTGCGCTTACAAATTTTATAAGTTTGAAGAGAACGAAAACCACTAAATGCGCTGTTTATGTTACATGCCTCCTTAACAGACTTTTAAATTAATTCAAATCAATTAACACGCAAATATATAACTTCTATTTTTTAAAAGATTGCGTTTCTTTTTTCGAATTTTTTGCAAAATTTGTTGGATCTCCTTCTTGTTTTGTTTTTTTTTTATTTTCATAATTTCTGAAATCAAGCTTTGAAATTGTTTTGAAAATAATGGAATTTCAGAAATGCACCCAAACGATTACAGAATATACCCAAACGGTTATAGAAAGGATTACAAAAATATATCCAAACGATTACAGAAATACATCTAAAGAATTACAGAAATACACCTAAAGGATTTAAGAAATACACCCAAAACATGGGAGAGATAGTATATTTCTTCTTGAAATCTTTTAATGTTTTGCTGGTTAAAGACGAAGAAGAACAGTAAAACTTGAATAATGTTTCTTCTCTTTTTTCTGGTGATTTTTTATGAAAATTTGTATCTTTTTCTCTTAATTTTTTCTTCTATTCGTGAGAAGTTGGAACGTGTCTTCAGAATCGTAATTTATTTTAATTGTCGCTTGGATACAATTTGTATTTTGATTGAGGAATAAAAAGAATAATGCGTCATAATAAATGCGTTAAACTTATATAACTTGTAAATTCAAAAAATTTGAATATATAACAAACTTCTTAAGTAAAATTCGATAACAATCGGTTCAATCTAATAATACATATGACATAAGAAATGCTAATAATGCATGTTACAGATGTTAAATCTTAACCATCACTCTTATGTAGAAAAAATTAAACTTATAAAGACTATACTCAAAATGAAAGGTTAGGATTTACTGTAAATTATTTTTAAATAAAAAATTATTAAAACAGACATCAATTTAAATATTTTTTATACTATTTTATCATCTT